>NC_073378.1:30491377-30783877 GCF_028641065.1 Leucoraja erinaceus | reverse complement strand
GAACTGTAACTCCAGGTTCAGGAACAGCTTTCTAGTTTAGAGATACAGCATGAGTCTGCACCGATCAGTGATCACCATGCACGAACAATATCCTGCACACACTGGGGACAATTTACAATTTTATCTAATGTGGGAGGAAACCGTAGGTCCCGGAGAAAATCCACCTGGTCAAATATGGTGAATCTGTGGAATTCTTTGCCATAGGAGGCTGTGGAGGCCGTCAATTGATATTTTTAAGGCAGAGATAGATAGATTCTTGACTAGTACAGGTGTCGGGTTATGGGGAAAAGGCAGGAGAATGGTGTTGAGAGGGACAGATTGAATGGCAGAGTGGACTTGAATGTGCCAAATGGCCTAAATCTGCTCCTATCACTAATGAACTTATGAACATGGTTAGGCGACGTTTTGTATTGGGGCCTGGTGACGCTTCTTGTGATGAGATGAGAGGTGGCGTGTATTCTGAAATATTCTCCTCCTCCCCACAAAGCCTCTTGCCCCAGGGTATGGAGACTGAAGCACATTTGTTTTTGCTGACAGGAAATGCTGGGGTTTGATGTCCAAACACAATGGACCCCGATTGCCCGAGGAAAGGTCTTGACCCGAAACGTCACCCATTCCTTTCTTCCAGAGATGCTGCCCCTCCCGCTGAGTTACTCCAGCATTTTGTGTCTATCCTGTCTAAAGCAGGGTCCGTGCGACCGCAAATTGGTCGAACGTCTTTGCGATTTCGTAGGAAGACAGAGCACCCGGAGGAAACCCACGCAGTCACAAGGAGGATGTGTAGACAGCACCCGAGGTCAGGATGGAACCCCGGTCTCCAGCTCTGTAAGGCAGCAACTCTACTACTGAGCCACTGACCCAAAACCCAAAGCATCCACTCCCCCATCCCAACTAATGTTGACATTTGTACTTTTTCCCCTCAAGAGTCAAGAGTGTTTTATTGGCATATGTTCCGAAATGGAACGATGAAATTCTTAGTTGTAGCAGCACGACAGATATGCAAACATGATACTCTGTAAAACCTATTATAAACAACAAAAAAAAGTTTAGTATATCTAAAAAAAATAAAATAAATAGACAATAATAGAGCAAAATTAATGTCCCCGTCTGTAAAGCTTAGGGCTTATTTGGAGGTGGTAGTGTTTAATAGCCTGATGGCCGTAGGGAAGAAGCTGTTCTTGAACCTGGACGTTACAGTTTTCAGGCTCCTGTACCGTCTTGTCGATGGCAGGAATGAAATGAAAGCGTGGCCAGGGTGGTGTGGGTCCCTGATGTTGCCGATTGACTTTTTGAGGCAGCGGCTCCTGTAGATGCTTTCGATGGTGGGGAGGTCAGAACCTGTGATCGACCGGGCAGTGTTCACCACTTTTTGCAGCCGTCTTCATTGATGATGTTTGGTGTAGTTTAGTTTAGAAATACAGTGCGGATACGGGCCCTTCGGCCGACCGACTCTGCACCGAACAGCGATCCCCGTAGACTAACACTATCCTACACACACAAGGGACAATTTACAATTTATGCCAAGCCAATTAACCTACAAACCTGTATGCCTTTGGAATGTGGGAGGAAACCGGAGATCTCATAGAAAACCCACGCAGGTCACGGGGAGAATGTACAAACTCCATACAGCCAGCACCCGTAGTTGGGATCGAACCCGGGTCTCTGGCGCTGCAAGGCAACAACTCTACCGCTGTGCCGCCCCTGACTGGCTGCCCTTTTGAGGCATTCACCAGACTCATCCGGGAGAGAACTGCTTTCGATTTCTCCCCCACCCTTTTGTAAACCCAGAGCCTGGAGAAGCTGTGTTGCGTCCTGAGGCATTAATGATTAAAATGTGTGTCCTGCACATCAGCTGGAGCACTTAAATGCCACGCTCCTGTGAAGTTATCTTGGAGCCTATTTGCAATTAGATGCGGCAGATGGATTGTACGCAGATTAATATCACGTCATGTGTGGGAAGGAACTGCAGACAGACACAAAATGCTGGAGTAACTCAGCAGGACAGACAGCGACTAGAGAGAGGGAATGGGTTACGTTCCAGGTCGAGACCCTTCATTCCGACTGAGAGTCAGGGGAGAGGGAAACGAGAGATATAGACGGTGATATACGACGATGATACTGTAGTTTTAAAGTCGTCTCTCAAGTAACCCTGGCATCCCCCCTCTCTCCATCTCTCCCCCACCCTAGTCGTCTCTCCCCCACCCTAGTCATTACTAATTTCAAAGTCATCTTGTTGAGTCTCATTGTCTGTAACCCGTTATCACCTTACCCACAGCTAACAATGGCCTGTTTCCTTTATCATTGCTTCTTTTTTTGCACATTTCATTCATTTGTTCCATATATCTCTACATCTATATCTTTCGTTTCCCTCCGACTCTGACTCAGTCTGAAGAAGGGTCTCGGCCCGAAATGTCACCTATTCCTTATCTCCAGAGATGCTGCCTGACCCACTTGAGTTACTCCAGCTTTTTGTGGATGTGGAAAAGATGTTTTCACTGGTGGGAGACTCTGACCAGAGGTCATAGCCTCAAAATTAAAGGGCCCTCTTAGAAAGGAGGTGAGGAGGGACTTATTTAGTCAGAGGGTAGTTAATCAGTGGAACTCATTGCCACAGAGTCAGTGGATATTTTTGAACGGGTCTCAAGGGCTATGGGGAGAAGGCAGGAAAATTGGGATTAAGGGCAGAGATCAGCCATGTTTGAATGGCGGAGTAGACTCAATGAGCCGAATGACCTAATTCTACTACTTTAACTTGTGAACTTGTGAAATATCGGGCCATCGCTGGTTCCCTGGTTGTGCTATTGAAAACTCTCAGTCTCCTTGCCCTGGCTGTGGTGCTTTATTCAGTTTTGAGCACTGTTGTGTGTTCTAACATGATGATGCTTTGTTCCTGCTTGCTGCCTGTGTTGGTCCATCAGTTGCACTAAATTGATTGCAGAGCCACTCAGTTGTAGCCTCCTTCAAAGAGATCATCGTTACCAGATACTGTGCGTGCTCTTCCTGCTGTTTGCTTCACTAAAATGTAAGTGGAAACGCGTGTGTGTGTGTGTGTGTGTGTGTGTGCGTGCGTGCGTGTGTGCGTGTGTGCGCGCGCTGGTGCCGAGGATAGATCAGCACACAACAAAACCTCGGTACACGGTACAATAAACTAGAATCAAACTCAAGTCTAAAGTAATTGAGTTCCATACTCTTGCAGTTGTGCACTTTCCATCACTTCAGAAAGACACAAACGACACAAAATGCTGGAATAACTCAGTGGGACAGGCAGCATCTCTAGATAGAAGGAATGGGTGACGTTTCAGGTCAGGCCGAAGAAGGGTCTCGACCTGATACGTCACCCATTCCTTCGCTCCAGAGATGCTGCCTGTCCTGCCGAGTTAATCCAGCATTTTGTGTCCATCTTTGGTGTAAACCAGCATCTGCAGTTTCTTCCTACACATTCAACCAGTTCAGTGTCATCAAAGCTAATCGGTATTGTCTTGGAAGAAGCTTTCCTTGTTATTTGTTTTAAGGTAACTCTATTCCCCCCCCCCCTCCATTTTGTTTGTTATCTCTCTGCCTTTTGTCTCTGAAAACCTCCATCAATCTGTCAGGCTAGTACAGAATGTTAGTTTACTTGGGCCATTAACCTTTGGGCCGTAGATGGGGCAGTTCCTGTCTCCTTAGACTTATTGTTTTTGTGTTTTAGTTCACTCTTGACATTAAAAATATTGTTGTTGGAGAACAAAGAGCTACTGCTTTGTGTTGGGGTCATTTCTTTAGCACATGGTCATTCATAGAGCCGTGCAGCATGGAAACAGGCCCTTCGGCCCAACTTGCCCATACCGACCAACATGCCCCTTCTACACTGCTTTTGGCCCATATCCCTCTAAACCTGTATACAGCTGTGTAATGCTTCCATCTATATACTGCTGGAGTCTAGTGGAGAAAGCCAAATGTTCTTCATGGTCAGATCGAGAACATAAGGTCGTAAGTAATAGGAGCAGAATTGGGCCATTTAGCCCATCAAGTCTACTTCGCCATTCAATCATGGCCGATCTATCTCTCCTGCCCAATCTCCTGCCTTCTCCGCATAACCTCTGACACCTGTACTAATTAAGAATCTATCTAAAAATAACCATTGACTTGCCTCCCACAACCTTCTGTGGCAAAGAATTCCACAGATTCATCACCTTCTGACTAAAGAAATTCCTTCTCATTTCCTTCCTAAAGGAACGTCCTTTAGTTCTGAGACTGTGACCTCTAGTCTTAGACTCTCACAAGTGGAAACATCCTCTCTATCCAACGCTTTCACTATTTGAAGAACGTACTTATAATAACTGGGACTTGAACATAGTGCCAAACTGGCGACTCTGTACAATGTCTCAGTGTACTGCTGCTATACACTTGTACTGAATCTGAGATGCTTATCTAAGATGTATCTAAGTGCTTATGTTTAGTGATACTTGTACTGAACTGTATACAAAAATGAATTTCACTGTACCTCGGTACATGTGATAAATAAAGTCTCATACCAAAGTACCACAACCAATAGAGTTGTGATGGTGTAATATCCATGCAAGGTATCGCCAGTACTGTGACAAGTCCATCTCAACGTTATATTGTTTATAATTGTGAAATGAATAATATATGAATACCCACCTGCCTTGCAAAGCTGCAAATTTCCTGCTTTGGACTACAGAGTCGCAGTCATAGTGCCATTCAGCACAGACTTCGGCACTTTGGCCCAACCTGCCCAAGTCGAACAAAATGTCCCATCTGCGCTAGTCTCGCCTGCCTGCTTTTGTCCCAGATCCCTCTAAACCTGTCACTTTAATGTACTTGTCCAAACTGCATTTAAATGTTGTCTTAGTACCTGTCTCAACTACCTCCTCCTGCAGCTCGTCCAATATACCCGTCACACTCTGTGTGAAAAATGTGCCGCTCGGGTTCCTATTAAACGTTTCTCCTCTCACCTTAAACCGATGTGCTCTTGTTCTTGATTCCCCTGCCTTGGGTAAAAGACTGTGCATTCACCCTGTCTATCCTCATGATCTTATAAACTATAAGATGAATAAAGATGTCAAAAGGTTACAGGGAGAAGGCAGAAAGGGAATGGGGTTGAGAGGGAAAGATACATCAGCCATGATTGAATGGCGGAGTAAACTTGGTGGGAAGAATGGCCTAATTCTGCTCCTACAACATAAAATTATGAGCATTGGTATAGGATTAGTGCAAACAGGTGCTTGTTGGTCAGCATGGATTCATTTCCATGCTGTCCATCTCTGTCATCATCAACTGTACCTATAAATGTTTTTAGTGTGTAGGAAGGAACTGCTGATGCTGGTTTAAACCGAAGATAAACACAAAATGCTGGAGTAACTTAGGCCATCTCTGGAGAGAAGGAACGGGTAAATTTTCGGGTCAAGACCCTTCTTCAGACTAATCAGGGAAAATGGAAACAAGAGATATAGATGGTGATGTGGAGAGATATTGAATAAATGAATGAAAGATATGCAAAGAAAAGTAACAAATGATAAAGGAAACAGGCCATTGTAAGCTGTTTGCGAGGTGAGAAAGAGAAGCCGGTGCGATTTGGGTGGGGGAGGGATGAAGAGAGGGAATGCAGGGGTTACTTGAAGTTAGAGAAATCAAAAATGAATATCACTGGGGTGTAAGCTGCCCCAGTGAAATATGAGGTGCTGTTCATCCAATTTGCGATTAGTCTCACTCTGACAATGGAGGAGGCTTAGGACAGAAAGGTCTGTGTGGGAATGGGCGAAGGAATTAAAGTGTTTGCCAACCGGGAGATCAGGTAGGTCCAGGTGGACTGAGCTCCAAGGAATAAAGTCCTATCGTTAGCAAAGTCCATGCTGATGGGGTTTTTTTTTTTAAGTCTTTGCTTGCAATTTTTGTTTGAAGTGAAAATGTACAATTAATGTGTGTTGAAAGAGTAGGTTTGTCCATAACATTATTTTAGTTTAGAGATGCAGCGTGGAAACAGGCCCTTCGGCCCACCGAGTCCGCGCCGACCATCGATCCCCGCACACTAACACTACCCCCACACACAGGGGTCAGTATTTTAGATTTATACCAAGGCAGGGTGGCACGGTAGTGCGGCGGTAGAGTTGCCGCCTTACGGCACTCGCAGCGTCAGAGACCAGACTGCTGGTGCGGTCTGTATGGAATTTATACGTTCTTCCTGTGACAGTGTGGGTTTTCTCTGAGATCTTCGGTTTCCCCCCACACTCCAAAGACTACAGGTTTTTAGGTTAATTGGTTTGGTGTAATTGTAAATTGTCCCTAATGTGTGTAGGATAGTGTTAATGTGCGGGGATCGCTGGTCGGTGCGGACTCGGTGGGACGAAGGGCCTGTTTCCACACTATCTCTCAACTAAACAAAATTAACTTACAAACCTGTACGTCTTTGAAGTGTGCGCGGAAACCAAAGATTTCGGAGAAAACCCGCGCAGTCACGGGGAGAACGTACAAACTCCGTACAGACTGCACCCGTGGTCAGGATTGAACCAGGATCTCTGGCAGTGCAAGGCAGCAACTCTACCACTTTGCCACCGTGCTGGCCTTTGCTTGCAATTTTTGTTTGAAGGCCAAACATGTGCTTAGTAAGTGAAAGAGTAGGTTTGCCTTTAGCATTATCTGTGTGTACGGGTGCTTTGTGATTGAATGGATAGTTGCAGAGAGCTGTGAGTAATGTGTAAATTGGCTCTAGCTTGTTTGATCAGCAATCTGTTTATGCATTTACCTGGGTGGAGGTGTTTAATCTATGTTTAGTTTTAGTTTAAGCTCTTAACCCCATTCTCCTGCCTTCTCCCCGTAACCTCTAACACCCTTTTTAATCAATCACCATCTTAAAAATACCCAATCACGGCCACCACAGCTGTCTGTGGTAATGAATTCCATAAATTCACCACCCTCTGACTAAAGAAATTTCTCCTCATCTCCTTTCTAAAGGCATGTCCATATATTCTGAGGCTTTGGCTCTATACTAGACTCTCGCACTAGTGGAAACAATCCCTCCACATCCAATCTATCCAAGCCTATCTAAGTTTCAATGAGGTCCTCCCCCTCATCATTCTAAACTCCAGCGAGTACAGGCCTGGTGCCGTCAAGAGCTCATCATATGTTAACCAAATCATTCCTAGGAACATGTTCATAAGTTGTAGGAGCAGAATTATGTCTTTTGGCCCATCAAATGTACTCTGCCATTCAATCATGGATGATCTGTCTTTACGCTCTCAACCCCATTCTCGTGCCTTCTCCCCGTAATCCCTGACGTAATCCCGTACTAATCGTTCTTAGTTCAGTTTATTGCCACGTGTACCGAGGTACAGTGAAAAGCTTTCGTTGCGGCTATCCAGTCAGCAGGAAAGACTGACTTCAATTGAGCCATTTACAGTGTACAGATACATGATAAGACGACAACGTTTAGGGCAAGGTTAAGCCAGCAAAGTCCAATCAAGGTAGACAAAAAATGCTGGAGGATTTTGACCTGAAACGTCGCCATTTCCTTCTTTCCATAGATACTACCTCACCCGCTGAGTTCCTCCAGCATTTATTGTCTACCTTTGATTTTTCCAACAACTGCAGTTCTTTCTTAAACATAGTCCAATCAAGGATAGCCCGAGTGTCACCAATGAGGTAGATAGTAGTTCAGCATTGCTCTCTAGTAGGATGGTTCAGTTGCCTGATAACGGCTGGGATGAGACTCTCCCTGAATTCTCGTCATGGTGTTAATCTCCAAGAACGCTCAAAGTATTGATTTATGATGAAAGCCAGGCTATAGATTGCTGCAACGGAAATAGCAAATCTCTCAACGCCCCATTGTATGGGTCGAGCTGTAGTATAAAGAGCTGACACCTTGGGTTGACGAACCTCATGTGTAAACTTGTTGAGTCAGCTTTGTTCCCAGTTGTTGGGCGATGTGTCATCTCACCAAGGACCTTGTGTTTGCTTGTCCTTGGCACAATCTGGTTATTCGGGTTATTTTCATTGTGTTGACTCTGAATCATTGCAGGGCGGAGGAGGGGGGGGGGGGGATTAAGGACTTTTTTCCAATTAGGGCAGTTTCTGTCGGATGAGTCACTGGACATGGACTAGTTTCTTAATAGGGAGCTTCCCATTAGTTCTCCAACTTTGGACAATGCTGACATGGTTGCAATAGAGTCATACAACATAGAAACAGGCCCCTCAGCCCAATTTGCCTACACCGACCAACATCTTGGTTATCATGGGTGACTTTAATCTACTTATAGATTGGGCCAACCAAATTGGTTGAGGAGGAGGATTTCCTGGGATGTGAATGGGATGGGTTTTTAAACCAATATGTGGAGGAACCGACTAGAGGGCAGGCCATCCTAGACTGGGTATTGTGTGTCTCCTTTATTCAAGTTCAGGACCCTAGTCTCTGAATTAACTGAGTCACTCTCCATCCTAATGCAGAATTCCACCATATTATGGTCACTGTTGCCCAAGTGGCCTTGCACAACAAGATCGCTAACTAATCCTTCCTCATTACCAAAGGTTGATTGATTGATTGATAATGAGGAAGGATTAGTTAGTGATCTTGTTGTGCAAGGCCACTTGGGCAACAGTGACCATAATATGGTGGAATTCTGCATTAGGATGGAGAGTGACTCAGTTAATTCAGAGACTAGGGTCCTGAACTTGAATAAAGGAGACTTTGAAGGTATGAGATGGGAATTGGCTAGGATAGACGGGCAAATTATACTTCAAGGGTTGACAGTGGAGATGCAATGGTGAAGATTTAAAGACCACATGGATGAACTCCCGAAATTGTTCATCCCTGTCCGGCGAAAAAATAAAACTGGGAAGGCGGCTCAACCGTGGCTGACGAGGGAAGTCAAGGATAGTGTTAAATCCAAGAAAGAGGCATATAAATTGGCCAGAAGAAGTAGGCATGCAGGTACAACAGGCAGTGAAGAAAGCTAATGGCATGTTGGCCTTCATAACGAGAGGAATTGAGTATAGGAGTAAATAGGTTCTTCTGCAGTTGTACAGGTCCCTGGTGAGACCACACCTGGAGTATTGTGTGCAGTTTTGGCCTCATAATTTGAAGAAGGACATTCTTGCTATTGAGGGAGTGCAGCGTAGATTCACCAGGTTAATTCCCGGGATGGCGGGACTGTCGTATGATGAAAGAATGGAGCGACTGGGCTTGTATTCACTGGAATTTAGAAGGATGAGAGGCTATCATAGAAACATATAAAATTATTAAGGGATTTAAGGGACACACTAGATGCAGGAAACTTGTTCCCGATGTTGAGGGAGTCCAGACCCAGGGGTCACAGTTTAAGCATAAGGGGTAGGCCATTATTGGGGGGAAAGATTTCACCCAGAGAATTGTGAATGGGCAATTCTCTGCCATGGAAGACAGTGGAGGCTAATTCACTGGATGTTTTCAAGAGAGAGTTAGATTTAGCTCTCAGGGCTAACGGAATCAAGGGATATGGGGAAAAAGCAGAAACTGGGAACTGATTCCAGATGATTAGCCATGATCATATTGAATGGCGGTGCTGGCTCGAAGGGCCGAATGACCTACTCCTGCACCTATCATTCTATGTTTCTATGTCCCATCTACACTTGTCTGCCTGTGTTTGGCCCATATCCCAACAAACCTGTCCTATCCATGCACCTGTTTAAATATTTCTTAAAAGTTCATAACATAGGAACAGAATTAGGCCGTTCGACCCACTAAGTCTACTCCACCATTTAATTTTCCCTGATCTATCTTTCCCTCTTAACCCCATTCTCCTGCCTTCGCTCGATAACCCCTGACACTGTACTAATCAAAAACCTGTCAAACGCTGCTTTAAAAATACCCAAATGACTTGGCCTCCACAGCTATCTGTGACGATGATTTCCACAGATTCACCACCCTCTGAAAGAAGAAATTTCCCCTCGTCTCCTTTCTCAAGGTACGTCCTTTTATTCTGAGGCTATGGCCTCTGGTCGGAGACCCTCCCACTAGAGAACTGCTCTGCCCAGGACAAGAAGGTTCTGCAGAAAGTAGTGTGTTCGGTCGAACGCACTATTGGAACTACACTCGCCCCCCCCTGCTGGAACTATACATCAGAAGGTGCAACTCCAGAGCCAACAAGTTCAATTCTACCCCAGCAATGGACTGTTCCAGCTGCTACGGTCAGGCAAACGCCTCCGTTGCCATGCTGTGAGAACGGAGAGGATGAGAAGGAGTTTCTTCACAGTAACTTTACTGTGCCACTCTACTGTTGTGTGGTGTCTTATTAAATTTTCTTTTTTTTCTTTCCTCCCACACATATGTAATATGTGAATATGTGATTCTGTTCCATTCTGTTTTGTAGTTTTTTTTGCACAATCTGCAAGCATTGGCACTTTTCATTTCACTGCACATCTCGTATGTGTATGTGATGAATAAACTTGACTTGACTTGACTAGAGGAAACAACCTCTCCACATTCACTCTATCCTGTGTTTTAAGTGTTCTCGCTCATCCTTTTAAACTCCATCGAGTCTTGGCCCAGTGCCATCAAACGCTCATCACATGTTAACCCATTCATCCTTTGGAATCATTCTCGTAAACCTCCTCTGGACCTTCCAACTCCACCACCTCTGTACCTCCTATGCCAACGCCACCTCTGGACCTTCAATGCCAACTCCACCTCCTCTGTACCTCCTATACCAACGCCACCTCTGGACCACCTCTGACGCCAACTCCACCTCTGGACCTTCTCCGACGCCAACACCTCCTCCATGCCGACTAACATGTCCCATCTACACTAGTCCCACCTGCCTGCGTTTGGCCCATATTCCTCTAAACCTGCCCTATCCATGTACCTGTCTAAATGTTTCTTAAACGTTGTGATAGTACGTTCATGCTCCCATCACCCTTTGTGTGAAAGAGTTGCCCCTCGGGTTTCTTTCAAATCTTTCCCCCCTCACTTTTATCCCATGTCCTCTAGTTCTGGCCAAAGATGGACACAAAGAGTAACTCAGTGGGTCAAGCAGCATCTCTGGAGAAAAAGGATGGGTGACGTTTCGCGTCAGGACCCTTCTTCCAGACTAAAAGTTCAAGGGTGTTGGGTGTATGGAACAAGCTGCCAGAGGAGGTAGTTGAGGCAGGGACTATCCCAATGTTTAAGAAACAGTTAGACAGGTATATGGATAGGACAGATTTTGAGGGATATGGACCAAACGCAGGCAGGTTGGACTAGTGTAGCTGGGACATGTTGTCCGTTTTGGGCAAGTTGGGCTGAAGGGTCTGTTTCCATGTTGATCGCTCTATGACTCTAGAGGGGGGGGGGCTCTGGTTCTTGATTCCCCTACTCTAGGCAAAAGACTATTCATCCTATTTAATGATCTTATACACAGTGCAGTCAGTACCGATGATAGGTTTCCAGATCTTTTTTTGAAAGTTTCACAGACTAAGCTTGGTGGCCAGCCACAATTAACAATTTAAATGTGCAAGGGCTGTTTGCCGGCAAGTAGCCAGGAGAGCGGAGGTGATATTGAATGTTACTGATGGTTGTAGCATTCCGGTTGATCCATCGAGCTGTGTGTGGATCCGTCATGTTGGTAGTTTACTGTTTGGGTCCCTGATCCCCACCGACACAGAGCCCCTTTGGTCCCTCAGTCCCCGAAGGGAAAAGGAGATATCTGTCTCTCCATGGATAGCACTCCATTACATCCCAAATTCCCAGAGGAATTTCTATATGATTGTTTACGAAGCAGAAGATAGACACAAGATGCTGGAGTAACTGAGTGCGTGGTCAAGCAGCATCAATGGATGAAAAGAATGGGTGACATTTTGGGTCAAGACCCTTCTTGAGAAGCAGAGATTATTGGCGGCATGGTGGTGCAGCGGTAGCGTTGCTGCCCACATTGGCCATTGTGGGCTCCACCCTTCCTGAAGTAATTTGTTTCCGGCCCTGGTTTGTTCTGGCCTTTTGTTGCTCCTAGTTCCCCCCCCACTCTCTTTCATTCTGAAGAAGGGAGCTGACCCGAAATGTCACCCATCCTTTTTCTCTAGAGATGCTGTCTGACCCGCTGAGTTGCCCCAGTGTTTTGTATCTACAGGTGCACAACCTTTTATCCGAAAGCCTTGGGACCAGACACTTCTCGGATTTCAGAATTTTTCGGATTTCCGAATGGAAGATTTTTAGCGTAGATTAGGTAGGTAGCGCGGGCGGCTTGAAAGGTCTGGAGCGGCTGCCTCCTCCCCGGAGACGGGAATCATTGTAAATCATTGCTTAAATGTTAGTCAGTTAGTTTGGAGGGATTTTATGTGGTGGGGGGGTGAAGGGGGAAACTTTAATTCTTAGTCCCCTACCTGGTCGGAGAGGCGGGGAGCGGGCAATGCCTTACCGGGTCGCTTTGCAGTAAGCTCTGGAGCGCTGTGGCTGCCGACTCCCAACATCGCGGAGCTGGGAGCTGCGGACGTCCGGCCGCGGGCGGCGCCGGTTGGAGCTCCGACCCCGGCAACTCTAACCCTGGCTGCGCGGCGCTCCAAATCCAGCGCCGCCCACGGCCGGACGCCCGCTGCCCCAGCTCCGCGATGTTGGGAGTCGGCGGCGTCGCAGCGCTGGGAGCGGGCAATGCCTTACCGGGTCGCCGTGCGGTAAGCTCCGGAGGGCTGTGGCCGCCGACACACAACATCGAGGAGCTGGGGCTGCGGGCGTCCGGCAGCGGGCCGCGCTGAATTTGGAGCGCCGCGCAGCCGAGGGTAGAGTTGCCGGGGTCGGAGCTACAACCGGCACCGCCCGCGGCCGGGGTTGACCGTGGGTTGTTTCGGGTCAAGTTTGATGCCAAACGCGAGCTTTGGTGTGCAGACGACATCCTGGAAAAAATGTCCGGTTTTCGGAGCTTTTCGGTTTCCGGAACTCCGGATAAAAGGTTGTGCACCTGTATCTGCTGTCTTACAGCACCAGTTTGATCCTGACTACGGGTGCTGTCTGTACGGAGTTTGTACCTTTCTATCTATAATCATGTGTGTTTTCTCTGGGTGCTCCTCATACACTCAAAAGACATGGGTTTGTAGGTTAATTGGCTTTGGTAAAATTATAAATTAGTCCTAATGTGTCGGATAGTGTTAGTGTACGGGGATCGCTGGTCAGCGCGGACTTGGTAGACCTATTTCCGCACTGTATCTCTAAAGTACAGCAAATGTGCATCATGCCCCTTTTTTTGCACAATAATCTCTGATTAGGAATTTAAAAGGGTTTTTTTAATCTAAGAAGCCCGAAGTCTCATTCCTTCTCATAGATAATGAACCAGGTCAGAGCTGGCCAAAATTACTCGATCATTGGTGTCAAACCAACTTCTTGTAAGGAAAATGTAGAATCAAGGAATTGCAGATGCTGGTTTATACCAAAGATAGACACAAAGTGCTGGAGTAACTTGACGAGTCAGGCAGCATCTCTAGAGAAAAGGGACAGGTGACGTTTCGGGTCAGGATTCTGAAGAAAGGTCCAGACCCGTAATGTTACCCATCCTTTTTCTCTAGAGTTGCTGCCTAACCAGCTGAGTTACTCCAGATATTTGTGTCTTATCTAAAAATACAGTGTCTGTTTCTCCTAGGGAAATCAGTTATGTAAGTGAGTTTTGTTTAAGAAAGAACTGCAGATGCTAGAACAATCGAAGGTAGACAAAAAATGCTGAAGAAACTCAGCGGGTGACGCAGCAACTATGGAGAGAAGGAATAGGTGACGTTTTGGGTCGAGACCCTTCTGCAGACTGATGTCGGGGTGGGGAGCGGGGAAAGGAAAGAAAGTAGACGGAGACAGTAGGACTGTGGGAGAACTGGGAAGGGGGAGGGGAAGGAGGGAGAAAGCAAGGGCAATCTAAAATTAGAGAAGTCAATGTTCATACCACTGGGGTATAAACTACCCAAGCGAAATATGAGGTGCTGTTCCTCCAATTTGCACTGGGTCTCACTCTGGCAATGGAGGAGACCCAGGACTGAAAGGTCAAATTGGGAATGGGAGGGGGAGTTGAAGTGCTGAGCAACCAGATGATCAGGTTGCTTAAGTGAGTTTGCTCACTTTAGTCTTGAGGTATAGCATGGAAACGGGCCCTTTGGCCAATCGAGTCCACGCCAACCATCGATCACCCATTCACACTAGTTCTAAGTTAACTCACTTTCTCATCCACTCTCTACACACCAGGGGACAATTTCCAGAGGGCTAATTGACTAACAAACCCACATGTCATTTGAGTGTGGGAGAAAGTCGGAGCACACAGAGAATACACCCATGGTCACAAGGAGAACCTGCAAACTCCACACCACCGGTAGTTAAGGTCAGGATTGAACCTCGGTCTTTGATGCTGTGAGATAGCAGCTCCACTGTGCTGCTTTGCCGTAAATTGTCTGAAAGTGATTTTAATCTGATGTGGTAATGTGAAAAGGAAAGTATAACCACAGCTGCAGGCACTGCAGAAACTTCAGCTGTTCTGCCTTACTCTAAGAGTACTGTCCGATTCACCTCTACCTCATTGCTGACAAAAGGTCAGAATGAATAGACAACAGACAATAGGTGCAGGAATAGGCCATTTGGCCCTTCGAGCCAGCACCGCCATTCAATGTGATCATTGCCGATCATCCCCAATCAGTACCCCATTCCTGCCTTATTCCCATGTCCCCTGACTTAAGAGCCCTATCTAGCTCTCTCTTGAAAGCATTAAGAGAACCTGCCTCCACCACCCTCGGAGGCAGCGAATTCCACAGACTGACAACTCTCTGTGAGAAAAAGTGTTTCCTCGTCTCCATTCTAAATGGCTTATTCTTAAATAGGAGTAGAATTAGGCCATTCGGTCCATCAAGTCTACCCCGCCATTGAATCACGGTCGATCTATCTCTCCCTCCTAACCCCATTCTCCTGCCTTCTCCCCATAACCTCTGACACCCGTACTAATCAAGAATCTATCTCTGCCTTAAAAATATCCACTGATGGCCTCTAGTCTGCAGCCTTCTGTGGCAAAGAATTCCACAGATTCACCACATCTCTGACTATAAAGAAATTCCTCCTCATCTCCTTCCTAAAGGAATGTCCTTTACTATGTCCTGAGACTATGACCTCCTAGACTCTCCCACTGGCGGAAACATCTTCTCCACATCCACTCTATCCAGGACTTTCACTATTCGGTAAGTTTCAATGAGGTCTCCCCTCATTCTTCTAAACTCCAGTAAGTACAGTGCCGACAAACGCTCATCATAGGTTACCTATTGTAAACCTCCCCTGGACCCTCTCCAGATCCAGCACATCCTTCCTCGGATATGGTGCTCAAAATTGCTCATATCGGACTTTGTCTCTGAAACTGTTGCGCTACAATGCTGAGATCTATATCTGCACTCAGTATCTTCCCCTTTGTGCTCAACTTTGTCTTGATTGTATTTAGTTTCGTTTTCTAGTTTTAGAGATACAGTGAGGAAACAGGCCCTTCGGTTCACGGAGTCCGCACCGACCAGCGATCCACACACATTAACACTACCCTACAAATACCAAGCTAATTAACCTACAAACCTGTAGTTCTTTGGAGTGTGGGAGGAAACTCACGTGGCCACTGGGAGAATATACATACTCTGTACAGACAAGCACCCTCAGCCAGGATCGAATCAGGATCTCTGGCGCTGTCAGGCAGCGACTCTACTGCTGCGCCACTATGCCGCCCTTGATACAGCATTGTGTTTTGTGGTCTTTCTTTCTATTGACTGTGTGTCAACCACACCAGAGAGCAGTTCTGAACTACTTCGCACCTCATCGGAGACCCTAGGTTTATCTTTGATTGGATTTTGCCTTGCACTGAATGGTATTCCCTTTATCATGAATCTGTACACTGCGAATGGCTTGATTGTAATCATGTACTGTCTTTCTGCTGACTGGATAGCACGCAACAAAAGCTTTTCACTGTACCTCGGTACATGTGACAATAAACTAAACTGATCTCATCCCGTGTGTGTGTGCGTGTCAGCATCTGCGGTCTCTTTTATCTTAATTGGTCATAGCCTATAAATATATAATTGGTTAGCATTGAATAGTAATAAAGCTTTTTAGCAGTGTTTAAAGAATTGTTTCAACAAAGCATTGCCTTCACGTTAGCTCTTAGGGCTAACGGAATCAAGGGATATGGGAGAAAGCAGGAACGGGGTACTGATTGTAGATGATCAGCCACGATCACATTCAATGGTGGTGCTGACTCAAAAGGCCGAATGACTTACTCCGACACCTATTTTCTATGTTTGTGTGCCTGTGTGTGTGTGTGTGTCCCCGTGTGCGTGTATGTCTGTGTGCGTGTCCCCGTGTGCGTGTGTCCATCCGTCCCCTCTTTGTGCCGTGTGTGTGTGTGTGTTTGGCACCATCTGTGCACTTGCTTGTGCCAGTCGCTGGGATTGTAAGAACTCCTTCAAATCTTCGGTTCCTCCTTTGGCTCTTGTGTTTCTTTTTCAAACTCCAATTGGCCAGACAGAGCCGCAGTGTTTCAGTCAAAGCGGTTGTGTATAAAAGGCACCATTCAGAGACTCTTTTCCTTTTCTGTGGAAGTGAAAGGAGTGGAGCAGCCCCAGAGTGCACGCATTACATGGCATGCTTGGGCCTGCAAATGTGCTTCAGTGCAGTTGTGCATGTCAAATTTAGGTGATCGCTTCAAAACTAAGGAGATTGAAGCCAGCCAATCTGGTGTACGGGTTGGTCGGCACGGACTCTGTAGGCCTAAAGGCCTGTTCCGCGCTGTATCCATTCCTTCTCTCCAGAGATGCTGCCTGTCCTGCTGAGTTACTCCAGCATTTTGTGTCTATCTTCGATATAAACCAGCATCTGCAGTTCTTTCCTACACAGTTTTAGTTTAGTTTAGTGTAGTTTGGAGACACAACGCGGAAACCGGTCCTTCGGCCCACCGAGTCCGCACCGACCAGCTATCCTCGCACATTAACACTATTCTGCAAACACTAGGGATAATTTACATTTACACCAAGCCAATTAACCTACGAACCTGTACATGTTTGGAGTGTGGGAGGAAACTGGAGCACCTGGAGAAAACCCACGCAGGTCACAGGAAGAACATACATTCTCCATACAGACAGCACCCGTAGTCAGGATTGAACCCGGGTCTCTAGTGCTGTAAGATAGCAACTCTATCACTGCGCCACCGTGCCACCTTATACATGAACAAAACATTGCCACATTCACCACACTATTCAATTTCCAGACAAACCTCTTTACTATCAAGGAATCTTGACATTGAGAGTGGGAAGGGGGGCATATTGAATGGTAGACACAAACTGCTGGAGCTACTCAGCGGGCTAGGCAGCATCTCTCGGAGAAAAAGACATTTCAGGTCGGGACCCCTCTTCCAACTGAGAGTCAGGGGAAAGAGAAACGAAAGATATAGAAGGTACACATTGAACAAATGAATGAAAGATATACAAAAAGCAACGATGATCAAGGTACGTGAGAGCCCACAATGGTCTATTGGTGGGGAAGGTGACAACGAGTGATACAAACAGTGAAACTCAGCAGGACGACGGTGAAACTAGTGCGACAACTAGGGTGGAGGAGGGACGAAGAGAGAGGGGATGCAGAGGTTACTAGAAGGCAGAGAAATCAATAATTATACTGCTGGACTGTACTAAGTTTTGTACATTAAGTGGCTTCGGTAATGATTATAAATTGTCCCCTGCACAGGATAGTGTTAGTGTGCGGGGATGTTTGGTCTGCGTGGACCTGGTGAGCCGAATGGGACAGTTTCCACCCTTTAAATCCAAACTTAACTACATTTTTCTTAAAGCTTGCTAGATTAACCACTTCTTCAGTATACCGAACTGCTTTCTGTTGTCTGAGAGCCTTTTGTCTCAACCTATTCCAATGATTCTCTTGTCTGAAGTTAGTTCACGTTCATAAGTTCTAGGAGCAGAATTAGGCCGTTCGGCCCATCGTCTACTCCACCGTTCAATCATTCAATTCAATTGAACTTTATTGTCATTGCACAGATACAAGTATGGGTACAACGAAATGCAGTTTAGCGTCAGTCCGTAGTAATAGTGCAATATAGAAATAAAAATACAGAATAAGCAAACAATGTGGACGGAGGGACTGGAGAAATCTATCGGCGGGACTCCCGAGTTCAGCAATGTGATAGTGTTGTTGTAGAAGCTGTTCCTCATCCTACTAGTACGAGACCTGAGGCTCCTGTACCGCCTCCCTGATGGGAGGAGGGCAAACAGTCCATGGTTAGGGTGGGAGGGGTCTTTGATGATCTTCCCGGCCCGTCTCAGACACCGTTTTCGGTGGAGGGCATCCATGGCAGGGAGCGGGGCACCGATGATGTACTGAGCGGTTTTCACCACCCGTTGTAGTGCCTTCCTGTCCGCTACGGTGCAACTGCTGTTGGCTGATCTTTCCCTCTCAACATTCTCCTGCCTTCTCCCCATAACCCCTGACACCCGTACTAATGAAAAATCTGTCAATCTCCACCTTAAAAATATCCTCTGACTTGGCCCCCACAGCCGCCTGTGGCAAAGAATTCCGCAGATTCACCACCCTCTGACTGAAGAAATTTCTCCTCATCTCCATTCTAAAGGTGCGTACTTTTATTCTGAGGCCGTGACTTCTAGTCCTAGACTCTCCCACTTGTGGAAAAACCCTCTCCACATTCACTCTGTCCAGGCCTTTCAACGTATTTTTTCAGTTAGTTTTTTCATTATACATTTATTATAACAGGAATAGATCATTGTTTTTCTTGACGGAGGTTTATTGAACGCTAATAAGAAGCAGATTTTCGCTGTTTATAGTGCAACTCAGTAATGGGATAAGCTGTGTTTCTGAAATAGTAACGTTTGCTGGTTAAGTTATTCTTTAGTTTAGTTTGGTGAAACCGCTCGGAAACAGGCCCTTCGACCCAGCCAGTCTGTACCGACCAGTGATCACCCCGTACATCAATACACATTAGGGGCAATTTACAGAAGTCAGTTAACTTACAAACCTATATGTGTTTAGGATGTGAGAGGAAACAGGAGCACCGGGAGAAAACCCACGCAGGTCACGGGGAGAACGTACAAACACCATATGGACAGCACTCGTAGTCAGAATCAAACCTGGGTCTCTGGCGTTGTGAGGCAGCAACTCTACCGGGTGCGCCATTGTGCCGGGTGGCTGCAGAAGGCGATGATTTATGGCAGGTCACAGAGCACAGAAACAGGCCCTGCATATTTAGTCACACAGCACGGAAAGAGGCCCTTCAGCCCATCACATCCATACTGACCAGATGCCCCATCTAAGCAAGTCCCACCAACCTGCGTTTGGCCCATATCTTTCTAAACCTGTTCTAGGTTTAAAACTCTCTTAACTCTTGACGACGAGGCATGTACCTGTCCAAGTGTGTTTTAAATGCGTCGTCTTCCAATTTCCCCCCTCTCCTGCCCTCCCTATAGTAACTTTGATATCACGTGTACCAAGATGCTGTGAAATGCTTTGTTTTGAATGCATTTCAGTAAAATCTCACTCACATCAGTAAAATAGTGCAATGATTGTAGTGTGTTTAAAAAATATATATATATCTTCTGATGCCATACCGTGGTGCAGCAGTAGAGTTGCTGCCTTACAGCGCCAGAGTCCCTGACTACGGGTGATGCCTGTGCAGAGTTTGCAAGTTCTCCCCGTGACCTGAGTGGATTTTCTCCGGGATCTCCGGTTTCCCCCCACATTCCAAAGACGTACAGGTTTGAAGGTTAATTGGCTTGGTATAATCATAAATTGTCCCCAGTGTGTGTAGGATAGTGTTAGTGTGCGGGGATCGCTGGTTGGGGTGGGCTCGGTGGGCCAAAGGCGTGGAAACTGGCCCTTCAGCCCAACAAAACTAATAACTTGAACAGCAACATTTCAGAAACACAGCTTATCCCATTGCCTAGTTGCCCTAGCACTACAAACAACTAAAACCTGTTTCTCATTAGTGTCCAACAAACTTTGGTCAAGAAAAAATATTAATTCCCATTATAATAAATACATAATGAGAAAACTAACGGGAAAAAAATACCAGTGAATTGCCTGGATAAAGTGCATGTGGAGAGGATGATTCCACTAGTGGGAGAGTCTAAGACCAGAGGTCATAGCCTCAGAATAAAAGGACACACCTTCAGAAGGGAGATTAGATTTCTTTAGGCTAATTGGCTTTGGTAAATTTGTACATTGCCCCCAGTGTGTGTAGGATAGTGTGAGTGTACAGGGATCGCTGTACGGCACGGACTCGGTGGGCCGAAGGGCCTGTGTCTGCGCTGTATCTCTAAACTAAACAACTTTTCAAACTGAATTTGTGTTTGTTTTTGTACTGCAGTGAGACTCGAATGTGCCCTGAAATTCTCTTGCAATTTCTGGCCGATTACTGGCCTTTATTTAGTGGCAGCTTCCTTGTTGACAGGAAGTGTGCTGATCCAAACTCCCTGTGGCACATCTGGCATTTTGCCAACAGAATGCAGAGCTGCACCATTAAAATAGAAATCGCGGGAAGAGATATTTTTAAACTTGTCTAATTTTAGCTTCTCACTTAATCTCTCACATGCAAGGGACGCACTGAGTCATTGTTTGCTTTGTGCTTTGCTATTTACTGCTTTCGGTTTAGCTGTGTAAATTTTCTTCAAGATTTTTGGGAGCAGTAGAGTTGCTGCCTTACAGCGCCAGAAACCCGAGTTCGACCCTGACTACGGGCACTGTCTGTACGGAGTTTGGACGTTCTCCCCGTGACATGCGTGGGCTTTCCCCGGATGCTCCGGTTTCCTTCCACATTCCAAAGATGTACAGGGTTGGTTAATTGACTTGGTATAAATGTAAATTGTGGGTTAGTAAGTAAGTAAGTTTTATTTATATAGCACGTTTTAAGTCAACTCGCATTGACACCAAAGTGCTTTACATAAAATAGATAATAAGTTTCCATACAAACCATAGAAAAAGGTTTAAAAAAAAAGATAATGTCAATGTGTGGAGATCGCTGGTTGGCATGGATTCGGTGGGCTGAAGGGTCAGTTTCCTCCCACACTCCAAAGACATGTAGGTTAATTAACTTTGCAAATTGTCCCTAGTGTGTGTAGGATAGTGCTAGTGTATGGGGATCGCTGGTCAGTGCGGACTCGGTGGGCTGAAGTCTCTGAACTAAACTAAACTAAACTTAACTTCCTGGGCTCCTTTGCTCTTTCCTATCTCTGAAACCCTCAGCTGTTTGTGCACATGTTTCTTCATGTACACAGTTATCGCAAGCTATCTATAATGAGCCACGATAGTTAGGGCAGTTCTAACTATGCCAGGAATTTTTATCGATACAAAGAAATGCAGGCATTGGTTTACAAAGAAATACACAGTGCTGGAGTAACAGTGGGTCGGGCAGCATCTCTGGAGAAACAAGGTATTGCAGATGCTTGTTTACCAAGGAAAGACACAAAATTCTGGAGTATGAAACCGCACATCTCCAGATTCAGGGACAGTTTCTTCTCAGCTGTTATCAGGCAATTGAATCATCCTACCACAACTAGATAGCAGTCCTGAACGACTATCTATATCATTGGTAACACTCTTCGATTGGACTTTACTGGCTTTACCTTGCACTAAACGTTATTCCCTTATCGTGTATCTATTCACTGTGAATGGCTCGATTGTAATCATGTATTGTCTTTCTGCTGGCTAGATAGAACACAACAAATGCTTTTCACTGTACCTCTGTACACGTGACAATTAAACTCAAAATAACTCAGCCGGTCAGGCAGCATCTCTGGAGATACATGGATAGGTGATGTTTTGAGTTGGGACCCTTCCAGCTTTCCTCTCTCCCATCCCCCCCCCCCCCCCCCCCCCCCTCTCCTACACCCCCTGACCCGAAATATTATCTATCCACGTTCTCCAGGGACGCTGCCCGACCTGTTGAGTTACGCCTACACTTTGTGTCTATTCTAAAGAGGGATTTTTTTTCTGCCTCTCGATTGATTGTCCTGAACTACTATCTACCTCATTGGTGACCCTTAGATTATCTTTGATCGGACATTACTGGCTTTACCTTGCACTTAAACATTATTCCCTTATCATGTATTTGTACACTGTGAATGGCTCCTTTGTAATCACGTGTGATCTTTCCGCTGACTGGTTAGCACGCAACAAAAGCTTTTCACTGTACCTTGATACACGTGACAATAAACTAAACTGAACTGATGAGAGAGATACAACGTGGACCATCTACCACCCATTCATAATGGTTCTGTGGTATACCGCTTTTGCTGGATCTTGTCACTAGTGGGAGTGTCTAGGTCCAGAGGGCATAGCCTCAGAATAAAAGGACGCACCTTTAGAAAGGAGATGAGGAGGAATTTCTTTAGCGTCAGAGAGTGGTGAATCTGTGGAATTCATTGACACAGACGGCTGTGGAGGCCAAGTCAATGGTAAGGCGGAGATTGACAGATTCAAAGGTATCAAAGGTATTTTATTGGTCACATTCACATACACCTAGGTGTAGTGAAGTGAAATGCTTCTTGCCATTTTGCAGCACATAAAGAAGGAATACAGACATAACATTAATAAGAGTTTTAAACGTAAAGAACATCCCCCCACAATGGTTCCCATTATGAGGGAAGGCACAAAGTCCAGTCCCCAACCCCAGTTCACCCATAGTCGGGCCTATTGAGGCCTCCACAGTTGCCTCTACGGAGGCCCGATGTTCCAGGCCGTTCTCGCCGGGTGATGTTGCTCCGGCGTCGGGAGAGTCCTCTCAGCAGCCTGGGAACCCTGGAACGGCCGCTTCCGCACTGGAGGCCGCGGCTTCCGAAGCCAACAAGGCCGCGCCGGTTGGAGCTCCACAACTGGCGATCTCATCTAGAGATCCCAGGCTCCCGATGTAAAGTTCAGCGCCGCCGCCCGCAGCTGGTCGCTCCACAGTCCCGCAGCTCCGCGATGTTTTCCTCAGCGATCTTCAGCTCACCGGAGCTCCAGCGCGGCGACCCGGGCAAGGCATCGCCCGCTCCGCGATAGCGCTCCAGCGCTGTGCCGCCGCCGAAGCCGAGGTTCTGGGCGGTCCCCGACAGGAAACGCCGCTCCAGGCCCGCTGGTAGACCGCGAGGACGGGTTGAAGCTGCAGCCCGGAGAAAAGCCACCTCTCTGACCAGGTAGGGACCCTGAAAGGTAGTTCCCCCTTCCCCCCTCCACCCCCCACATAAAAAAGTCTAGACCTCCAAACAAAACACTTAACTAACTAAAATAAAAAATAAAAAGATGAAAAGACAGACAGCTGCTGGCTGGGCAGCCGTGCACAGGATAGCGCCCCCTACATGTCTTCATTAGTACAGGTGTCAGGTATTATGGGGAGAAGACAGATGAATTGGGTTGAGAGGGAGAGATAGATCAGCCATGATTGAATGGCAGAGTAGACTTGATGGGCCGAATGACCTAATTCTGCTCATGATTTATGAAGTTATGAACAGCTGTAGATGTGAAGAGATTGTGGACTCAGGAAAGTGTGAGCTGGCCAAGGATGCAAATTAAATTATTGCCGGTCATTTACACGTTATTACATTTGCAGATTCAGTTAGCGTGAATGGCAGGAAATGTTCTGTGCGCATTGCTTCTGTCCCTAGAGTCATAGAGTGATACAGAGTGGAAACAGGCCCTTTGGCCCAACTTGTCTACACCGACCAACATGTCCTAGCTACCTGTCCTACCTACCTACGTTTGGCCCATATCCCTCTAAAACTGTCCTATCCATGTACCTGTCTAAATGTTTCTTAAACATGATAGTACCTGCCTCAACTACCTCCTCCGGAAGTTCGATCCATACACCCACCACCCTTTGTGGGAAAAAATTAACCGCTCAGATTCCAATTAAATCTTTCTCCCCTCGCCTTAAACCTCTGTCCTCTGGTTCTCGATTCATCTACTCTGGGCAAAAGACTGCATTTACCTGATCTATTCCTCTCATGATTTTGTACATCTCTATACGATCACCCTTCATCCTCCAGCGCTCCAAGGAATAGAGACCCAACCTGCTCAACCTCTCCCTATAGCTCAGACCCTCGAGTCCTGGCGACATCCTCATCCCTCTTTCTCTCTCTCTCCTCTCTTTTCACAGTCTGCACCCCAGCGGCTTGAATATTGACTTCTCCAAAGTTCAGTGTGTCAGATTCAGATTCAGATTCAATTTTAATTGTCATTGTCAGTGTACAGTACAGAGACAACGAAATGCATTTAGCATCTCCCGTGAACAGCGACATAGCAAACGATTTGAATAAATAATAATAAGTGTCCCGGGCGGCGGGGGCAAACGGGGGGGGTGTCCTGGGCGGCACCGGGGGGGGGGGGGGGGGAGTGATTGGCAGTCACCGAGGTACGTTGTTGAGTAGAGTGACAGCCGCCGGAAAGAAGCTGTTCCTCGACCTGCTGGTTCGGCAACGGAGAGACCTGTAGCACCTCCCGGATGGTAGGAGGTTAAACAGTCCATGGTTGGGGTGAGAGCAGTCCTTGGCGATGCTGAGCGCCCTCCGCAGACAGCGCTTGCTTTGGACAGACTCAATGGAGGGGAGCGAGGAACCGGTGATGCGTTGGGCAATTTTCACCACCCTCTGCAATGCCTTCCGGTCGGAGACAGAGCAGTTGCCATACCATACTGTGATGCAGTTGGTAAGGATGCTCTCGATGGTGCAGCGGTAGAAGTTCACCAGGATCTGAGCAGACAGATGGACCTTCTTCAGTCTCCTCAGGAAGAAGAGACGCTGATGAGCCTTCTTGATCAGAGTAGAGGTATTGTGGGTCCAAGAGAGGTCATCGGAGATGTTGACTCCCAGGAACCTGAAGCTAGAAACACGTCCACCTCCGTCCCGTTAATGTGGATGGGGGTGTGCGTGCCGCCTCTGGACTTCCTGAAGTCTACAATGAGCTCCTTGGTCTTCTTGGAGTTAAGGGCCAGGTTGTTGTCAGCGCACCATGCTGCTAAGTGCTGGACCTCCTCCCTGTAGGCCAGCTCATCGTTGTTGCTGATGAGGCCAATCACCGTTGTATCATCTGCATACTTGATGATGGTGTTAGTACCATGTACAGGTGTGCAGTCATAGGTGAAGAGGGAGTAGAGGAGGGGGCTCAGCACACAGGCCTGTGGAACGCCGGTGTTCAGGGCGAGGGTTGAAGAGGTGTGCTTGTCTAACCTCACAGACTGGGGTCTGTTGGTTAGAAAGTCCAGTATCCAGTTGCAGAGGGAGGGGTCGATGCCCAGGTTACCGAGTTTGGTGATCAGTTTTGATGGTATAATGGTGTTGAATGCTGAGCTGTAATCGATGAACAGCATTCTTACGTAAGTGTCTCTGTTGTCGAGGTGGGAGAGGGCGGAGTGAAGTGCCGTAGAGATGGCATCCTCCGTACTCCTGTTCTTGCGGTAGGCAAACTGATAGGGATCCAGTGTGGGGGGTAGGCAGCATGCACACATACTCAATCTCAATAAATAACAAATATAGCGCAATAATAATAAGAGTCTGTTGCAGTTCAGAGCTTATTTGCTGCTGTGTTTAATAACCTGATGGCTGTGGGGAAGAAGCTGTTCCTGAACCTGGACATTACAGTTTTCAGGCTCCTGTACCTTCTTCCCGATGGCAGTGGCGAGATGAGTGCGTGGCCAGGATGGTGTGGGTCTTTGATGATGTTGGCTGCCTTTTTGAGGCAGCGATTTCGATAGATCTGTAAATGGCTCGATTCTATTCATGTGTTATCTTTCCGCTCTCTGGATAGCATGCAACAAAAGCTTTTCACTGTACCCCGGTACATGTGACAATAAACTAAACTGTAAAGACTATTAGGAAGCATCTTTATGATTGAATTTGTACTCCTGTTCAATTAGTAACACCCTCTCTGCATCACGCACTATTTTGTTTTTGCTGTTCTAAATAATCCCTTTGTTTCCACAATCGCACACATGTTCTTTCCACTGGGAGGCGGCTCAGTAGGCTTCTGGTAGTGCAGCTGCCTCGCAGAACCAGAGACTCGGGTTCCATCCTGACCTCGGGCGCTGTCTCTGTGGGGTTTGCAAATCCTCCCTGTGACCACGAGGGTTTCCTCCAGGTGTTTCTGATTTCCCCCCTCAAAGGTTTGTAAGTTAATTGGCTGCTGTAAACGCACCCTAAACACACACAGTCTCTTGCCTAGAGTAGGGGAATCGAGAACCAGAGGACATAGGTATAAGGTGAGGAGGATAGATTTAATAGGGGTAACTTTTTGATACAAACGGGTGGTGGGTGTAGGGAACTAGCTGCTGGAGGAGGTAGTTGAGGCAGGGACTATCGCAACGTTTAAGAAACATTTAGACAGGTACATGGATAATAGATTTGGAGGGATAGGCCAAACGCAGGCAGGTGGGATTAGTGTAGATGGAACATGTTGGTCGGTGTTGGCAAGTTGGGCCGAAGAGCCTGTTTCCACGCTATACGACTCTAAAATCTAAAACTAAATCTGTTACAAATAAGAGGCTTGCATTATTTATGAAAACTTTGCCCACAGCACAGTTCTTTGGGAACTGATCAAGTTTGTTCCTAATGCATTAGATATTGTTTCCACATCTGAATGTTGTTTTGTGTGGAAAATTTATTTGAGGATTGAGTGCTCCATTTCCTGTGGCGGTCATGGTGGCGCAGCAGTAGAGTTGCTGCCTTGCAACGAATGCAGCGCCGGAGACCTGGGTTCGATCCCGACCACGGGTGCTGTCTATACGGAGTTTGTACGTTCTCCCCGTGACCTGCGTGGGTTTTCTCCGAGATCTTCAGTTTCCTCCCACACACCAAAGACGTAGAGGTTTGTAGGTTCATTGGCTTGGTAAATGTAAAAATTGTCCCTAATGGGTGTAGGATGGTGTTAATGTGCGGGGATCGCTGGTCGGCGTGGAACGGTGGGCCGAAGGGCATGTTTTGGCCCTGTATCTGTAAACTGAACTAAAGCAGGTTCCGAATGGCTCTTTTCTGGTTCAATGGTTCTTTTATTGTCGCGTATACTAAGGGGTACCTAGAACTGGTGTGAGTGTGATCGTTGGTCAGCTTGGACACAGTGGGCCGAAGGGTCTTTTTGCCATGCTGTATCTAAACTAAAACTAAACTATCCTGGGACTCATGACTCCGTTCCACGCAATACAAACTGACCTCGCCACTTTATTGAGATTTGCAATTGCTCGTTATTCTTACATGGATTTGTGTGATAATAAACCATAAAACCCTTTTTTTAAAGACCCTTCATAAGGAAAAGTATAATTTGGCCATTCGGCCCATCAAGTCTAACTCCGCCATTCAATCATGGCTGATCTATCTCTCCCTCCTCACCCCATTCTACTGCCTTCTCCTCATAAACTCTGACACCTGTACTAATCAAGAATCTATCTATCTCTGCCTTAAAAATATCGACTGTCTTTGCCTCCACAGCCTTGTGTTGCAAAGAATTCCACAGATTCACCACCCTCTGACTAAATTATGGCATCTTGCACTCTAAATGCAGATCTGATCCATGGGGATGACTGTAGAGAAGGACCGTAGAGAAGGACAGCATTTTATGTCTGTCTTCGATGTATACCAGCATGGGCTATTCCATCCTACACCTCCACCTTTACCCTCTGCTTCCTTCCACAAAGCCATTTTTTTTATCCATTCAGCTATCTCTCCTTGAATCCCATGTGATCTAACCTTCCAGAACAGCTTTACTAAAATCCAAGTACACAAGGTCTACAGATCTGCCTGTAAATCTTAACATGATCTACACACACCAGGGACAATTTACAATTATACCAAGCCAATTAACATTTTTGTAGGTTTTTGTAGAGTGGGGAGGAAACTGGAGCATCCGGAGACAACCCACGCAGGTGACGGGGAGAACGTACAAACTCCGTTCAGACAAGCACCCGTGATCAGGATCGACACCCAGTTCTCTGGAGTTGTAAGGCAGCAACTGTACCGCTACACCACTGTGCTGCCCAGTTACTCCGGCATTTTGTGTCTATCCCGGGAGATGACAGTTTGATGTTAGAAACATAGAAATTAGGTGCAGGAGTAGGCCATTCGGCCCATCGATCATGGCTATTCATTCTAAATCAATACCCCATTCTTGCTTTTTCCCCAATCCCTTGATTCCGTTAGCCCTAAGAGCTAAATCTAACTCTCTCTTGAATACATCCAGTGAATTGGCCTCCACTGCCTTCTGTGGCAGAGAATTACAAAAAATCACGAATCTCTGGATTGAAAGGGTTTTGCTTCATCTCAGTTCTAAATGGCCTACCCCTTATTCTTAAACTGTGACCCCTGGTTCTGGACTCCCCCATGGATTGGAATTTATCTGACATAAAACAATTGTTCTGTGCCAACAGGGTGGGAAATCAAAGAAACTTGGCCCACTATTATCTTAATGTTATGCCTGAAATCTGTTGGCCGCATTTCAAGAACATTATTTATCACTGCTGGTGTATCATTACTATTAACTTAAATAGGCTATTTCAAATGTCTCTTAATTGTCGTGAACCTATTTCATCTCTCTGGAAGGCACAAGATTCTCTGTCCATCCCTCAATCACTCTTCCTAAGGCAGAGTTGCGTCCTCTGGAGATTTACTAGAGCAAGCCTTGTTCACGGTGGTGCAGCAGTAGAGCTACTGCCTCTCACAGTAGAATTGCTGCCTTAGAGCGTTTGCAGCGCCAGCGATCCGGCTTCGATCCTGACTAGTTTTAGTTTAATTTTGAGATACAGCACGGAAACAGGCCCTTCGGCCCACCGGGACGCGACGACCAGCGATCCCCGCACATTAGCACTATACAAAACCCACTAGGGACAATTTGTACATTTACCAAGCCAATTAAACCTACATACCTGTACGTCTTTGGAATGTGGGAAGAAACCGAAGATCTCGGAGAAAACGCATGAGTGAGATTGCATTCTCACGTGGAGAACGTACAAACTCCGTGCAGATAGCATCCGTAGTCGGGATGGAACCCAGGTCTCCGGCGCTGCATTCACTGTAAGGCAGCAACTCTACCACTGCGTCACCGTGACTGCAGGTGCTGTCTGTACGGAGTTTGTACATTCTCCCTGTGACCTGCATGGGTTTTTTCTGAGATCTTCGGTATCCTCCCACACTTCAAAGACATACGCGTTGATAAGTTAATTGGCTCGGTATAAATGTAAAATTGTCCCTTGTATGTGTAGGATAGCGTTAATGTGCAGGGATCGCTGGTTGGCATGGACTCGGTGGGCCGAAGGGCCTGTTTCTGTGCTGTATCTCTAAACTAAACAGTGTTGCTTTCTCTGGAGGATTAATAGCCCAAGACCTTGTCTCTATTCAACTGAGGGCCTCACAGCACTATTTGTAGAAAACCTTGGGGGAGTTTGTTTTGGCAGAAAAATATGCTGCTTCAGCACCTTGTTAGAAATGTTGCTAAGATTCATTTATCTTCTCGTCTCTTGATCCGTTGAATTAGTTGCCACAGACAGCTGCAGAGGCCAAGTCAATTAATATTTGTACGGTGGGGATTGATAGGTTCTTGATTATGTTCATGTGATAGGAGCAGAATTAGGCCATTCAGCCCATCAAGTCTGCTCCACCATTCAATCATATAACCATATAACAATTACAGCACGGAAACAGGCCATCTCGACCCTTCTAGTCCGTGCCGAACACATAATCTCCCCTAGTCCCATATACCTGCGCTCAGACCATAACCCTCCATTCCCTTCCCATCCATATAACTATCCAATTTATTTTTAAATGATAAAAACGAACCTGCCTCCACCACCTTCACTGGAAGCTCATTCCACACAGCTACCACTCTCTGAGTAAAGAAGTTCCCCCTCATGTTACCCCTAAACTTCAGTCCCTTAATTCTCATGTCATGCCCCCTTGTTTGAATCTTCCCTACTCTCAGTGGGAAAAGCTTTTCCACGTCAAATCATGGCTGATCTATCTCTCCCTCCTTACCCCATTTTCCTACCTTCTCCCCATAACCCCTGACACCCGTACTAATCAAGAATCTACCTCTGCCACAGCCTTCTTTTCACACAGAGGGTGGTGGGTGTATGGAACGATCTGCTGGAGGAGGTAGCTGAGGCAGGGACTATTGCAAAGTTTAAGAAACATTTAGACAGGTACATGGATGTGACAAGGTTCAGAGGGATATGGGCCAAACGCTGGCAGATGGGAATAGTGTGGATGGGGCATGTTGCCGGTGTGGGCAGGTTGGGCCGAATGGCCTGTTTCCACGCTGAATGACTAGATAGGACTAGTGCTGATGTAAATGTCTCCCCATCTCCTTCCCAAAATAACGTCCTTTAATTCTGAAACTATGACCTCTAGTCCTAGAATCTCCCACTAGTGGAAACATCCTCTCCACATCCACTCTGATCCAAGCCTTTCACTATTCTGTTTCAATGAGGTCCCCCCTCATTCTTCTAAACTACTCATGTCTAGCTCTGCCACCGGTTCGTGTTATCCGAGCCTTTCGATTATGTTACGTCCCCTTTTTGACTCCACTCCACGCAGGTGGTGTGGGTCCTTTGTCAAGAGTCTTACAAAGGAGTTGCTGAGACTGACGCCAGAGAATAGTGGGTGGCAGACAGGGAGAAGGGAAATCGAGGAGCTACGCAGCAATCCTGTTGATAACAAAGGAAAAAGCACTAGATCGCAAGCTTTTGTTTTCCTTCTCTATCATATCTGCTTCCACCACCCGCCAGCAGCGTGTTCCCGACACCCACCTACCTATGTGTAAAAAAAAAAACTCATCCCGCACATTTCATAGAGTCATGCAGTGTGGAAAAGGGCCAACTTGCCCATCTAGTTTCAGTTTCAGTTTAGTTTATTGCCACCTGTGCAGAGGTACAGAGTGAAAAGATTTTGTTACGTGCAATCCAGTCAGTGGAAAGACGATACAAGATTCTAATCGAGCCGCCAAAGTGTACAAACACATGATAAGGGATTTACTTTTAGTGCAAGATAAACCCAGCAAATTCCGATCGAAGATAGCCAGCGGGTCACCAATGAGGTAGAGAGTGGTTCAGGACTACTCCCTAGTTGTGTCTACACTAGTCCCAGCGGCCCATATCCTTCTAAACCTGTCCCATCCATTTACCTGTCTAAATGCTTTTTAAACGTTGTAATAATAACTTCCTCCAGCAGCTCGTTCCTTACACCCGCCGCCCTTTGTGTGAAAAAAGTTATCCCTCAGGTTTCTATAAATTGACTTCTTGGGAGTGTAGACCGTGAGAACGGGAGGGAGGGAAACATTTCTCATGGTTCACAACATAGTCAAGGGATGGCTGAGTCTCCCCCTCGCCTCCCCCTCCCCCTCCCTTCCTCTCCACCCCTCCCTCCCTCCCTCTCCACCCCTCCCTCCCCCTCACCCCCCCCCCCCTCACCCTCACTCTCCCCCTCCCCCTCTCTGGCAGGCCTGTATTTCTGGAACACAGCCAACTCTGGGGGAACAGCTGTAAGTTCTGCCTGACTACAACCTGACCCAATTTCTCTGGCACCACATGGTACAACGAAGGACATGATAATTCCCTCCTGTTCCCCATAAACCCGTGCCACTATGTTAATCCAATTACTTATCTTTATTAATTATTATGTGTTTAGAAGCATTTAAACCTACAGAATAATGAAAGGCCTGGTGGATGTGCAGAGGATGTTTCCACTAGTGGGAGGGTCTAGGACCAGAGGTCATAGCCGCCAAATAAAAAGATGTACCTTGAGGAAGGAGATGAGGAGGAATTTCTTTAGTCAGAGGCTGGTGAATTGGTTGAATTATTTGCCACTAAAGGTAGTGGAGGCCAAGTCAAAAGTATTTTATTGTCGTATGTCCCAGATAGAACAATGAAATTCTTACTTGCTGCAGCACAACAGATGTCAGGTACAGGTGTCAGAGGTTACGGGGAGAAGGCAGGAGAATGGGGTTGGGAGGAAGATAGATCAGCCATGATTGAATGGCGGAATAGACTTGATGGGCCGACTGGCCTAATTCTGCTCCTATCACACGACTCCACATTAAAAAAAGTGTAAACCATGAACCTGGAGAGATTCCCAGTTATTTCATTTTACACAGCAGTCAATGCCAAATTTCGTTTCTTTTCAAAACACAGGTGATACAGAGGCTACTCAAGTTTAAAAGTAACCACGAAAAATGAATTAAAGGTAAGGTTAGAGGAAAAAAAGTAAATCTGCACTTCGGAGCATAGCCCATTAGTTTATCTTCAAAGAAAGGATTGACTGAGTGAGAGATAAATACAGAGTTTTTGCTAATAACTTTATAAAAGGTCATTAATAATATTCTAGGTTTAAGATTTCATGAAACATTCCCTTCAGCCCAACCTGAGGGGGTAACCTTTTATACACAAAGGGTGGTGGGTGTATGGAACGAGCTGACGGAGAATGTAGTTGAGGCAGGGACTATCACAACGTTTAATAAACATTTAGACAGGTACATGGACAGGACAGGTTTAGAGGGATATGGGCCAAACACAGGCAGGTGGGACTAATGCAGATGGAACATGTTGGTCAGCTTTGGCATGTTGGGCCGAAGGGCCTGATTTCACGCTGTGTGACTCTGACTCTTTTAAGCAGACCATCTGACCCTCGGAAAGGAATACAGTTTCCTATATCACCATTGCGGTAAAGACCACCTGCTCTCAAAATGGCTCTTGCTTCCTTCAGTGTGATGTTAATACAGCGTGGAAACGGGCCCTTCAGCACAACTTGCCCACACCGATCAATATGTCCTATCTATACTAGTCCCACCTGCCTGGCTTTGGCCCTTATCCCTCAAAACTTGTGCTATCCATGTATCTGTCAAAATGTTTCTGAAACGTTGCGATAGTTCCTGCCTCAGCTACCTCCTCCGGAAGCTTGTTCCATGCATCCACCTGCATGCATGCATCTGTGTGGAAAATGTTACTCCTCAGATTCCTATTAAATCTTTCCCCCTTCACCTTAAGCCTATGTCCACTAAACTAAAGTAAACTTCACTACACAACACTAAACTTTCTCTTAAATCTTTCCCCCTTCACCTTAAACCTATGTTCACTAAATGTTACTAAACGTCACTCAACTGAATTACTTTTTGTGTGAAAAAATAACCCCTCAGATTCCTATTAAATCTCTTCCCCTTCACGAACCTATGTCCTCTGGTTCTCGATTCCTGTACTCTGGGCATCCTTGTGATGGCAATGGAAGTTTCTCAATGTAACCTTTTGAGGACTAACCTGCAATGCGGTGCACATTTGCCATAGATGACACAGCTGACATAGGTTTAAGGTGAAGGGGAAAAGATTTAATAGGAACTGCCAAGCAGTTTTGATGAGGTTCAGCTGAAATGTTTTTGGAATCATTTTCTGCCACCAGTCGTTTGTGCTGAACACACAAAATGGAAGCTGCTCAGCAGTTTATTTTCACAGTAGGGTGAAAAATGCAGTTCCAAATGGACAGGAGAGTAGGAAACTGAGGACCCTAAGATGTAGGAGCAGGATTAGGCCATTTGGCCCAACACGTCTACTCCAACATTCAATCGTTGCTGATCTATCTTTCCCTCTCAACCCCATTCTCCTGCCTTCTCCCCGTAACCGCTGATGCCCGCAGGGGTGGCACGGTAGCACAGCGGGTAGAGTTGCTGCCTCACAGTATCAGAGAACCCCGTTTGATCCTGACTATGGGTGCTGTCTGTACGGAATTTGTACGTTGTCCCCGTGACCTGCGTGGGTTTTCTCCAGCTGCTTCTGTTTCCTTCCACACTCCAAAGACGTGCCGGTTTGTAGATTACTAGGCTTCTGTAAAGTGTACATTGTCCCCAGTGTGTAGGATAGTGCTAATGCACGGGGTGGGGTGTTCGCTGGTCGGCGCGGACTCGGTGGGCCGAATGGCTTGTTACCACGCTGTATGTCTGCAGTCTAAAAGACTGCGTTCTGGAGGTGGATTTGATAATTGCAAGTGTTGTATGTTGAGAAACACTATGAGTTTTACACAGTAGCTGTCGGCAAAGTTTGGTCTTTGAACTTTACCATCTGAATTATGATTTCAGTTCATTTCTGGACCAAAAGGTTTATTTAGTTCTTATAAAGTTCTAATGGAAGTTTATAAAATCATGAGAGGAATAGATTGGGTAGATGCACAGAGTGTCTTGCCCAGATTAGGGGAATCGAGAACCAGGGGATCTCAATTAAACTAGGTTTAAAGCAGGGGTTTCCAATATTTTTCGTCCCGTTTACCCCGGCAACTTTAATAGCACATAACAATGTTATTTCACTTATTTATGAACAACTAATGATGAACAGATACGGGTATACCAGAACCAAACACAGTCAGTCAGTCAATGAGAAATAATATGTACAAATCCATAATCAACAAATTTACCCTCTGGGTAGGTGAAATTTACCCCCTTGGTTTAAGATGAAGGAGGGGGGGGGAGATTTAATAGGAACCCGAGTATTATCTATTTCACACAAAGGGTGGTGGGAGTATAGAACGAGCTACTGGAGGAGGTAGTTGAGGTAGGTACTATCGGCACGTTGAAGAAACATTTGGACAGGTACATGGATAGGACAGGTTTAGAGGGATATGGGTCAAATGCAGAAAGGTGGGACTAATGTAGATGGAACATGTTGGTCGGTGTGGGCATGTTGGGCCGAAGGGCCTGTTTCCACAATGCGTGACTCAATGAATATTTTTCGGGATACAACGTGGCAATGGGCCCACTGAGTCCACGCCGACCATTCACACCAGTTACATAGAAACATAGAAATTAGGTGCAGGAGTAGGCCATTCGGCCCTTCGAGCCTGCACCCGCATTCAATATGATCATGGCTGATCATCCAACTCAGTATCCCGTACCTGCCTTCTCTCCATACCCCCTGATCCCCTTAGCCACAAGGGCCACATCTAACTCCCTCTTAAATATAGCCAATGAACTGGCCTCAACTACCCTCTGTGGCAGAGAATTCCAGAGATTCACCACTCTCTGTGTGAAAAAAAAATTACCCCATTTACATATTACCCCAGTTTCTCATCCGCTACTAACACACTAGGCGCAATTTACCGAGGGCTGATTAACCTACAAACCCGCACGTCTTTCTGATGTTGGGGAAGCTGGAGCACCTGGATGAAACCCACACAGTTACACAGAGAGCGTGCAAACTGCACACACTCATGCATACGCGCGCGCACACAGACAGACAGCAGACTTTAGAGTGTTCCATTAACTCCATTTATACCTCACGCTGCCACGGCAAGGCCAGCAGCATAATCAAGGACCAGTCGCACCCTGGCCACTCCCTCCTCCCCTCTCCCATCCGGCAAAAGATGTAGAAGTGTGAAAACTCACACCTCCAGATTCAGGGACAGTCTTCTGAGCTGTTATCAGGCAACTCAACCATCCTACCACAACTAGAGAGCAGTCCTGAACTACTATCTACCTCTTTGGTGATGCTCGGACTATCCTTGATCGGACTTTGCTGGCTTTACATACATTCCCTTATCATGTATCTATATTCTGGTAATGGCTCGATTGTAATCAATTGTCTTTCTGCTGACTGGTTAGCACGCAACAAAAGTTTTTCACTGTACCTCGGTACACGTGACAATAAACTAAACTGAACAGCACCCACAGTCGGGATCGAACCCTGGTCGCGTGAGTGTCGTCATCCTAGAATTAAAGTCTTTCAACTTGGCAAATTCTGCGCTTATCACACGCCTAATGGAGAGTGGCAGACAATTCCTTCTTCAGCGTTTAAGCGTTAATAATGAGGGTGATTCAGGAGAGATTTCTCAGGAAGCTGACAGGACAGATTGTTGGAGAGAGTCCAAAATGACCCGTGTGATGCATTTTTAATTATGACTAATACACTGTACGTTTAAGCTTGACCATATCAATCTGCTGTGTGCTGGAGTGTAATTACTGTGGAGCCACAATGGTTTAAACACATGCAACACTGCTGCACTGAGTGACTCCAGCCCTCTTGTTCTCATCCTCATTCTCATGTTCTCTCCCGCTCGTTCTCACTCTCTTTCTCTTGTTCTCTCTTTGTCTCCCTCTTGTTCTCCCTCCCTCTCTTCCCCCTCCCTCTCTCCCCCTCTCTCGTTCTTAATTGCTCTCGTAGTCTCTATCGTTCTCCCCTAATTCTCTCGCTTGTTCTCTCTCGTTCTCTCTCTCTCTGTCTCTCTCTCCCCCCTCTTGTTCCCTTCTCTTTCTCTCTTTGTCTCTCTCTTGTTCTCTCTCCCCCTCATTCTCTCCCACTCTAGATATCTCGCTCTCATTATCTCTCCCTCTCTTTCTCTATCACTTTCTCGTTCTTTCTCTTGTATTCTCTCGCTTTCTCTTTCTCTCTCTCCTCTCTTTCCCTCTAGTTCATCACCATCTACATCTCTCATTTCCCTTATCCCTAACCAGATTGAGAAGGGCCTCGACCCAAAACGTCACCCATTTCTTCTCTCCAGAGATGCTGCCTGTCCCGCTGAGTTACTCCAGCATTTTGTGTGTAACTTTGGTTTAAACCAGCATCTGCAGTTCCTTCCTATACTGATTTTCAGCTTGCATTTTCTCCAGTTTGGCTGAGGTTTGCATTTGATCTTTAGTGTTTTTCTTGGGAAACCACATGAGGTTGGGTGGGTTAGATTGTAAATTTGGGACCATGTATCATAATAACTTTGGGGCAAACCAGAAATCCCTTTCCCTCTTGTTCATTGTTCATGCCTGGAATTTATACCCGTCTGTTAACATCTCATCAGCAGGGAAAATAATCTAATGTTCACCTCTGGGGAATGTTGCTGATCTCAGTCATGTAAACCAGTTAACATTCTTGGCAATAGTTCTTACTTTTAAATGAAGCTGTGGCGATGTTGTAACTTAATTCTACAGTAAAGCGGCCCACGGTTTACTATTGCCTTGTTTAAGAAAGAACTGCAGATGCTGGAAAGACCGAAGGTGGACAAAAAGTAGGAACTTAGCGGGTGAGGCAGCATCTATAGAAAGGTTTACTATTGCCAGTCAGTTCGCGAAAGTATACCAGTTTATTGCACGTGTATCGAGGTACAGTGAAAAGCCTTTGTTGCATGTTAACCAATGAGCGGAAAGCCAACACATGATTACAATCGAGCCGTCCACAGTGTACAGATACACGATGAAGGGGATAATGTTTAGTGCAAGATAAAGTCCAATCAAAGATAGTCCGAGGATCTCCAATGAGGTAGATAGTAGTTCATGACCGCTCTCTAGTTGTGGTAGGATGGTTCAGTTGCCTGATAACAGCTAGGAATGAAACTGTCCCTGAATCTGGAGGTGTGCGTTTTCACATTTCTATACCATATACTGGATGGGAGAGGGGAGAAGAGGGAGTGGCCATGGTGCGAGACATCCTTGATTATGCTGCTGGTCTTGCCGAGGCAGCGTGAGGTGTAAATGGAGTCAATGGAAGGTTGGTTTGGGTGAAGGTCTGGGCTGCATCCACAACTCTCTGCAATTTCTTGCTGTTTTGAATGGAGCTGTTCCCAAACCAAGCTGTGATGCGTCCTGATAATATGACTTGTATGGCTTATCTGTAGATGTTGGTGAGAGTTTTTGTGGATCCGATTGGCAATTTTTTTAACTCAAAACCGAAGCTGGTATATGGAAAGAGTAGCCAGAGGAGGTAGTTGAGGCAGGTACTATAACTGCATTTAATTGCAAAGATAGTTGGACAAGTACATGGATGGGAAAGGTTGAGAGGGATCCATTCAGCAGAAAGACAATACATGATTGTGCTATAATTCTTAATTTTTAAAGTTTTTTTTAAAGTTAAGCTTAAAGAGATTTGTTTAGAAACAGGCCTTTCAGCCCACTGAGTCCGCACTGCGCAGCAGCACAACATAATATATATGTGTGTGTGTGTGTGTGTGTGTGTGTGTGTGTGTGTGTGTGGAGAGAGAGATATGTGTGTATATATACACACACACACACACACACACATATATATATTATATACTGTGCATTCAGAAAGTATTCGGACCCCTTCACCTTTTCCACATTTTGTACGTTAGGCGAGATCATCAGCGATCCCCATCCATTAACACTATCTTAATCTTAGATAACACTATCTAACACAACAAACTGCCTTAGGGGCTCCGACTCCGGATTTTCTTGAGGTTTACTCCTGGAGCCTTTTCCATGACTGGATATGGCCACAAGGCAGTGGAAGTTTTAAATCAGAGTTTTCCCTCTCCTAGATGGACCACCTTCCCAGGCTGACGAGCCCCATCTGTCCCTTTTACTGAGGAGTGGCTTCCGTCTGGCCACTACCAAAAAGGTGTTGCAGATATAGTTGTTCTTCTGGAAGGTTCTCCCATCTGCACAGAGGAACTCTGGAGCTTTTTGTCAGAGTGACCATCGGGTTCTTGGTCACCTCCCTGACCAAGGCCTTTCTCCCCCGATTGCTCAGTTTGGCTGGGCGGCCAGCTCTATGAAGAGTCCTGGTGGTTCCAAAGTTTTTCCATTTAAGAATGACGGAGGCCACTGTGCTCTTTGGGACCTGCAATGCTGCAGAATTTGTTTTATACCCTTCCCCAGATCTGTGTCTTGACACAATCCGGTCTCGGAGGTCTACAGACAATTCCTTCGTCTTCATGGCTTGGTATTTGCTCTGACATGCACTGTCAACTGTAGGACCTATATAGACAGGTGTGTGCCTTTCCAAATCATGTCCAATCAATTTAATTTACCACTGGTGGACTCCAATCAAGTTGTGGAAACATCTCAATGATAATCAGTGGAAACAGGATGAACCTAAACTCAATTTTGAATGTCATAGCAAAGGGTCTGAATATTTATGTAAATGTGATATTTCAGTTATTTCTTTTTAATTACTTTGCAAACATTTCTAAACACCTGTTTTCACTTCTTCATTCTGGGGATTGATGATTAAAAAAATGAATTTAATCCATTTTAAAATAAGGCTGTAACGTAACAAAATGTGGAAGTGAAGGGGTCTGAATACTTTCTGAATGTACTGTATATACACACACATACACAAAAACAAACAAACAATAATAGGGCAAAAAGTTCTAACAAATGCTCTCAAGTAGTTCAGAGTTTATTCGAGGTTGTAGTGTTTAATAACCTGATGGCTGTAGGGAAGAAGCTGTTCCTGAACCTGAACTTTACAGTTTTCAGGCTTCTGTACCTTCTTCCTGGAGGCAGGAATGAAATGAGAGTGTGGCCAGGGTGGTGTGGGTCTCTGATGATGCTGGCTGCCCTTTTGAGGCAACGACTCTTGTAGGTCCCTTCGATGGTGGGGAGGTTAGTACCCGTGATGGACTGGGCAGTGTTCCACTGCAGTCTTCTTTGCTCCTGGGCGTTCGAGTTGCCGAACCAGGCTGTGATGCAACCAGTCCATATGCTCTCTACTGTACACCCGTAGAAGTTCAAGAGAGTCCTCTCTGTCACACCGAATCTCCGTAATCTTCTATTGCTGTTGAGTGGTGATGGATTTTTTTTAAATTTAGCTAGCTGGAAAAGGTGCAGAGAAGGTTAACAAGAATGCTGCCAGGATTCAAAGGTTTGAGCTAATTGTTGAGCAGGCTAGGACTGCATTCCGTGGAGCACAGGAGGATGAGGCGTGATCTTGTAGAGGTGTATAAAATCATGAGTGGAATAGATTGGGCAGATGCACAGAGTCTCTTGCCCAAAGTAGGGGAATCGAGCACCAGAGGACATAGGTTTAAGGTGAAGGGGAAAAGATTCAGTAGGAATCTAATGGGAAACCTTTTTACACAAAGGGTGGTGGGTGTATGGAACAAGCTGCCAGAGGAGGTAGTGAGGCAGGAACTATGGCAGTGTTTAAGAAACAGTTATAGCCAGGTACATGGATGGGACAGGTTTGGAGGGCCAAACGCAGGCAGGTGGGACTAGTGTAGCTGGGACATGTTGGTCGATGTGGGCAAGTTGCGCTGAGGGGGCTGTTTCCACACTGTATCACTCTCTGGCTGCAGCTTGATCCGGGATAAATAACTGCTGCAAACATTTGCAGAGTCAGGCAGCGTATGTTGAGAGACCAATTATTGCCTGAAATTGCTGACTTTGCGATTCTGATGCGTATCATTGGCCGAATGTGCTGTAAAACGATTCTCTTTCCATTGATGTTAATTTTTTGCTGAGTGTTCTCTGCATTTCTTGGACCCTTCTCTGATTTCCACCACCTGCTGTCTGCTGCCCCAATAAAGTATCTCTGTCTCTCGGCATGGTGGCGCAGCGGTAGAGTTGCTGCCTCACAGTGCCAGAGACCCGGGTAAGATCCTGACTACGGGTGCTGTCTGTATGGAGATTGTACGCTCCCCCCATGACCACGTGGGTTTTCTCCGGGTGCTCCGGTTTCTATGTGCTATGGCCTCTGGTCCTAGACTCTCCCACTAGTGGAAACATCCTCTCTGCGTCGACTCTATCCAGGCCTTTCACTATTTGAGGCAGCCACTCCCCTACCCTGCACATCCCCTTTAAACTTTGCCTCTTTCACCTTAAATGAGCACTTCATTATTTTGTAGTTTAGTTTAGAGATACAGCGCAGAAACAGGTACTTGTGCCCTCCGAGCATGCCGACCAGCGCTCCCCGCTCACTAACCCTATCCCACACAAACCTGCACGTCTTTGGACTGTGGGAGGGAACTGGAGATCTCGGAGAAAACCCACGCAGGTCCCGGGGAGAACGTACAAACTCCGTGCAGACAGGATCCAACGCGGATCCCTGGTGCTGTGAGGCAGCAACTATACCGCTACGCCACCGTGCCGCCGTTGTAAATATGTTGTACAACACGCAATCTACCTCTACAAAAAAACTACTGTTGTTCCTCAGAAATGGGAATGGAGCGGCTGATTATAAAATCCCTGTTGTGAAGTGTGCCAAGCAGTGCCACGGTAAAACATGCAGTCTTTCTGGCTGGCTCTTTGTTAAGGAATGTACGAGCTGACCTCGGCTTTTGGTGCAACCTGTTTCTTGTAACGCAGTTGAAGACAGCTTTATGGAGGGTGATCAGCTTACTTATGGGCCTGTCCCACTTAGGCAAATTTTTGAGCGACTACAGGCGACTGCCGCAAAATTTTCAACATGATGAGACATCTTCGGCGGCAGTGACTACAATTTTTGCGGTTGATGTGGGTGCTGTCGTAGGTTATCGCCAGGTGTTGTAGGTGAATTCCATTAAAACTAGTCCCTGGCAGTCGCCTAAGTGGGACCGGCCCATTACTGATATTTAACACTTGGTTTAGGTTAGGTTAGAGATACAGTGCGGTAACAGGCCCTTAGGCCCACCGTGTCGGTGCCGACCAGCGATCACCCTGCACACTAACACTATTCTACACACACTGGGGACAATTTACAATTTTACCGAAGCCAATTTACCTACAACCCGTACGTCTTTTGAGTGTGGGAGGAAACCGGAGATCTCGGAGAAAACCCATGCGGTCACGGGGTGTAACGAGACAGCACCCGTAGTCAGGATCGAACCGGGGTCTCCAGCGCTGTGAGGCAGCAACTCTACCGCTGCACCACCATGCTGCCCCTAAGGCACATCACGAGCTCCATGCTTGTGTTTAGTTGGTGAGTGTAGAGAGACAGAGAGAGAGAGATCTGCTTCTTGTTAGCAAACCAGCTTTGGGTTGGTGAAGATAGACACAAAATGCTGGAGTAACTCAGCGGGTCAGGCAGCATCTCTGGAGAAAAGGAATAGGTGAAGTTTCGGGTTGAGACCCTTCAGACTGAGAGTCTGGGAAAAAGGGGAACGAGAGACATAGTTTCAGTTTAGTTTATTGTCACGTGTTGTGTGCTAACCAGTCAGAGGAAAGACAATACATGATTACAATCGAGCTATCCACAGTGCACTGATGCTGAGCCCATGCCGACCAGCAACCCGTAGAGGTAAATGTCGACCCCGAAATTCGCCATGATGAGGGGTGCCTTCATAACTGTGTAGGAAGGAACTGCAGATGCTTTAAAGTTGAATTGAATTGAATTGAATTGAATTGAAATGCTGGTTGACACCGAAGATAGACACACAATGCTGGAGTAAGTCAGTGGGTCAGGCAGCGTCTCTGGAGAGAAGGAATATGTAGATGGGACATGTTAGCTGGTGTGGGCAAGTTGTGTTGAGGAACCTGTATCAAACAGCTAACAATGGTCTGTTTCCGTTCTCATCGTTACTTTTATTCATTATTCTTTATCTCTCCACATCATCGTCTAAATCTCTCGTTTCCCCAGTCTGAAGAAGTGTCTTGACCCGAAACCACCCATTCCTTCTCTCCAGAGATGCTGCCTGTCCCGCTGAGTTACTCCAGCATTTTGTGGCCATGCACTACGACACATTGCCTGTTCATAGAGGTATAGTTTTAGCTCGGACCCTTCTTTACACACCGAACGCTGTCGTTTATAATCTCAAGTGACGGCAATGGCCATTTGCTAGCTTTAGTGGAGTATATAACCTAACCCTGTGTAATGAAGCCTGGGACTTTTCTACCATTGCCTTTCAACAGGTGGGATCAACAGCAAATGAAGCTTCAAAGGAGAGGAGTGTAAAGAAGGCTGATGTTTCAAAGCCCGATAGCAACAAGGCTTTTAAACTGCTCCTTTTGGTTGCCTGCAATTTGCTAAACATGGTATTAAATGTAATCTGAAGTCAAAGCAAGCCCATTAATTAGACTTTGGCAAACCAGGTGCACAACTTTTGTCAGACTTGAACTATATGTTATTGATAGATTACATTCTCGCAACCGGGTTTAATCTTTACAGGCTTTATCTTGCACTAAACATTATTCCCTTTATCACGTATCTGTACATTGTGGACGGCTCGATTGTAATCATGTATTATCTATCCCCTGACTGGATAGCACGCAACAAAAGCTTTTCACTGTACCTCGGTACACGTGACAATAAATTCTAAAACTAAACTAAACGTTATATCCTGCATCTGTACACTGTGCACGGCTCGACTGTACCACTCCCTCTTCTCCCCTCTCCCATCAGCCAAAAGGTACATAAGTGTGAAAATGCACACCTCCTGATTCAGGGACAGTTTCTCCCCAGCTGTTATTAGATAACTGAATCATCCAACCACAACGAGAGAACAGAACCGAACTACCGTGCACCTCAATCAGAGACTCGGTGAGCCGCAGGGCCCGTTTCCACGCTGTATCTCTAAACTAAACTAAATTGCTGTGTTAGGGATTTTACATAGATAGTAATGATAGTAACGTTTAGTTTAGTTTAGAGATACAGCATGGAAACAGGCCCCTTCGGCCCACCGAGTCTGCGCCGAGCAGCGTTCCCCCCACATTAACACTATCCTACACACTCATTAGAGACAATTTGCATTTATACCGAAGCCAATTAACCTAAAAAACCTGTACTCCTTTGGAGTGTGGGAGGAAAGCAGAGATCTTGGTGAAAACCCACGCATGTCATGGGGCGAACGTACAAACTCCCTTCTCCCCATAAACCCCGACACCCGTACTGATCAAGAATCTGTCAACCTGCCTTAAAAATACTCATTTAAATCACCCCATACACTAGCCCTATCTTGCAGAAACTAGCCCTCTCTTGCAGAAACCAATTAACCTCCAAACCCATACATCTTTAGAGTGTGGGAGAAAACCGGGAGCACCCGAAGGAAACCCGCGCAGGTCACGGGGTGAACGTAAAAACTGCGTATATTCAGCGGCCGTAGTCAGGATTGAACCCGGGTCTGGCGCTGTGAGGCAGCAACTCTACCGCTGCAACACCGTGCCGCATGTCTAATGACTGCAGTCTGCTCCTTGAGAGGCCCGCTGTAATATAAGGAAATAAATCAGTGGTGACTTCAGGCTTCCTGAATGTTTGTCGTTTGAAAGCCCTGCACACATCGATCGGGCTGCAGTTTTTGACCAGATGTGAATTCAAAGTGAAAAGGTTTAGTTGCTGGAAACAGTCGAGACTTAAAACTGCATACGTAACCCTCTAAAAATTGATGACAGATTTTCTCCCTAATTGGCTTGGTAAAATTGTAAATTGTCCCTTGTGAGTGTGTAGGATAGTGACAACGTACGGGGTGATAGCTGGTCATCGTGTAGTCGGTAGGCTGATGTACCACCAGCAAATGGTTTGGAGATACAGCATTGCAACAAACCCTTCGGCCCACCGAGTCCATGCCGACCATCGATCACCCGTTCACACTAATTCTATGTTATCCCACTTTCCCACTCCCGACACATATGGGGCAATTCACAGAGGGCCAATTAACCTACAAAACCCACACGTCTTTGGAGGAAACTGGAGAAAACCTATGTGGTCACAGGATGAATGTATAACATCCGTACAGACAGCACCCGTAGTCAGGATGGAACCCGGGTCTCTGGCGCTGTGAGGCAGCAACTCTACCGCTGCGCCACCGTGCCGCGCCAAATGTGATTTCCTGGTTTGGAAAAGAGGGAACGTGAAAAAAAAAGGGTAATTTTGGCCTTTTGGCTTAACATCTGTTGGCAAGATGCTGGAGTTTATAATCAAGGAAATAATAGCCCGTCATTTGGAGAAGCGTAATGTAATTAACAAGTCGCCGTGGATCTATGAAAAGTAAATCATGTTTGACAAATTTGCTGCACTTCTTCTATAGCTATGGAAACTATGAGGATCAAAGAAGAGGAAGTACTGACACTTTTGAGAAATATAAAAGTGGATAAGTCTCCAGGTCCGGACAGCATATTCCCTAGGACATTGAGGAAAGTTAGTGTAGAAATAGCAGGGGCTATGACAGAAATATTTCAAATGTCATTAGAAACGGGAATAGTGTCGGAGGATGGCGTACTGCGCATGTTGTTCCATTGTTTAAAAAGGGGTCTAAGAGTAAACCTAGCAATTATAGACCTGTTAGTTTGACGTCAGTGGTGGGCAAATTAATGGAAAGGATACTTAGGGATAATATATATAAGCATCTGGATAAACTGGGTCTGATTAGGAACAGTCAACATGGATTTGTGCCTGGAAGGTCATGTTTGACTAATCTTCTTGAATTTTTTGACGAGGTTACTCGGGAAATTGACGAGGGTAAAGCAGTGGATGTTGTATATATGGACTTCAGTAAGGCCTTTGACAAGGTTCCTCATGGAAGGTTGGTCAAGAAGGTTCAATGGTTGGGTATTAATGGAGGAGTAGCAAGATGGATTCAACAGTGGCTGAATGGGAGATGCCAGAGAGTAATGGTGGATGGTTGTTTGTCAGGTTGGAGGCCAGTGACTAGTGAGGTGCCACAGGGATCTGTGTTGGGTCCACTGTTGTTTGTCATGTACATCAATGATCTGGATGATGGTGTGGTAAATTGGATTAGGAAGTATGCAGATGATACTAAGATAGGTGGGGTTGTGGATAATGAAGTAGATTTTCAAAGTCTAAAGAGAGATTTATGCCAGTTGGAAGAGTGGGCTGAAAGATGGCAGGTGGAGTTTAATGCTGATAAGTGTGAGGTGCTACATCTTGGCAGGACAAATCAAAATAGGACGTACATGGTAAATGGTAGGGAATTGAAGAATGCAGGTGAACCGAGGGATCTGGGAATAACTGTGCACAGTTCCCTGAAAGTGGAATCTCATGTAGATAGGGTGGTAAAGAAAGCTTTTGGTGTGCTGGCCTTTATAAATCAGAGCATTGAGTATAGAAGTTGGGATGTAATGTTAAAATTGTACAAGGCATTGGTGAGGCCAATTTTGGAGTATGGTGTACAATTTTGGTCGCCTAATTATAGGAAGGATGTCAACAAAAAAGAGAGAGTACAGAGGAGATTTACTAGAATGTTGCCTGGGTTTCAGCAACTAAGTTACAGAGATAGGTTGAACAAGTTAGGGCTTTATTCTTTGGAGCGCAGAAGGTTAAGGGGAGACTTGATAGAGGTCTTTAAAATGATGAGAGGGATAGACAGAGTTGACGTGGATAAGCTTTTCTCACTGAGAGTAGGGAAGATTCAAACAAGGGGACATGACTTGAGAATTAAGGGACTGAAGTTTAGGGGTAACATGAGGGGGAACTTCTTTACTCAGAGAGTGGGGGCTGTGTGGAATGAGCTTCCAGTGAAGGTGGTGGAGGCAGGTTTGTTTTTATCATTTAAAAATAAATTGGATAGTTATATGGACGGGAAAGGAATGGAGGGTTATGGTCTGAACGCAGGTGTATGGGACTAGGGGAGAATACGTGTTCGGCACGCACTAGAAGGGTCGAGATGGCCTGTTTCCATGCTGTAAATTGTTATATGGTTATATGGTTATATGATACGCGCAGAGTTTGCCGCGGGAAGCCTGGACATTTTTAGTTTAGTTTCAAGACACAACGCGGAAACAGGCCCTTCGACCCACCGAGTTTGCACCGATCAATGATCCCCGCACACTAATACTATCCTACTCGCACTCGGAACTAATTTACATACACCAAGCCAATTAACCTACAAATCTGTACATCTTTGGAGTGTGGGATGAAACCGCAGATCTCGGAGAAAACCCACGCAGGTCACGGGAAGAACGTACAAACTCTGTACAGGCAGCACCCGTAGTCTGGATCGAACCCGGGTCTCCGGCACTGTAAGTGCTGTAAGGCAGCAACTCTACTGCTGTGCCACCGTGGCCATAGATGAAGTGTATTTGTATTTTAAGAAGGCTTTAGCGGTGGCACGGTGTCACAGCGGTACCAGAGACCCGTGTTTGATCCTGACTATGGATGCTGTCTGTACAGAGTTTGTGCATTCTCCCCCAGACCAGCGTGGGTTTTCTCCAAGATCTTCGGTTTCCTCCCACACTCCAAAGACGTACAGGTTTGTAGGTTAATTGACCGGTAAAAATTGTAAATTGTCCCTAGTGTGTGGGATAGTCCTAGTGTACGGGGTAATCGCTGGTCGGCATGGATTCGGTGGGCCGAAGAGCCTGTTTTTGCGCTGTATCTATAAACTAAACTGACCCTTCGACCCAATTTGTCCATGCTGATCAAAATGTCTATATAAACTAATCCCATTTGCTTGTGTTTGCTCATATCCCCTTTCACATCCACGTACCTCTAAATTTGAACCTTTTAATCCTCTAGCTGCACAATTCTCAACTCCCTAATCCCTTTGTCTCACACCTGACAGCACCCATAGTCAGGATGGAACCCGGGTCTCTGGCGCTACAAGGCAGCAACTCTACCGCTGCGCCACCGTTTCTCGATTCACTAAATTATGGCGCTGTGTCTCAACCCGAAATGTCACCCATTCCTTCTCTTCAGAGATGCTGCCTGACCTGCTGAGTTAATCCAGCACTGGAGTATTGTGTGCAGTTTTGGTCCCCTAATTTGAGGAAGGACATTCTTGCTATTGAGGGAGTGTGGCGTACGTTTACAAGGTTAATTCCCGGGATGGCGGGACTGTCATATGCTGAGAGAATGGAGCAGCTGGGCTTGTACACTCTGGAGTTTAGAAGGATGAGAGGGTGGAGTTTAGAAGGATGAGAGGGTATCTCATTGAAACATATAAGATTGTTAAGGGCTTGGACACACTAGAGACAGGAAACATGTTCCTGATGTTCGGGGAGTCCAGAATGGAACCCGTGTCTCTGTGGCTGTGAGGCAGCAACTCTACCGCTGCGCCACCGTGCCGCTCCTGGTGTGAGTGAGGCTCAGTGCTCCAGCCTTCCTGTATGGCACAATGCAGCTTAGGTACCTGCTCCACTGTTCAAAACTCCACTAATGCCGTCTGAACTGCAGCTTTAAGCAAAGCATGCAGTAATTCTGTTATCTCCATATTGCAGCGTGATTCTTATTATTGTCATGGCATCTTCTGAGTTCCACCTAACAGTGCACCCTCAGTGTCGTGCTTTGTAAAGTCATGCTTCACTCGTTGTACAGATTTATAACTCGGCAAAGTGTAATAGAAAGCAAGGTGTCAAAATCTCACGACAGTCACTGAGCTACTTTTTATGTGTTGTCGCTGTTACGTAGGCTATTATTGAAGGCATACCGTAAAACAAAGGCCCTGTGTGGCAGCACGGTGGTGTAGCGGTAGAGTTGCCGCCTCACAGCGCCAAAGACCCGGGTTCGATCCTGACTACAGGTGCTGTCCGTACGAAGTTCTCCCCATGACCTGCGTAGGTTTTCACCAAGATCGGTTTTCTCCCACACCCCATAGACGTGCAGGTTTGTAGGTCAATTGGTTTCATTAAGAATTATAAATTGTCCTGAATGTGTAGGATATCGCTTGTGTACGGGGTGATCTCTGGTCGGCTCGGACACGGTGGGCTGAAGAGCCTGCTTCCGCGTTCTGTCTATAAACTAAACTAAACTGACCCTTCGGCCCAATTTGTCCATTCTGATAAAAATACGGGTGCTTAGTTTAATTTAGTTTAGAGATACAGACACTTGGGCCCACCAAGTGTGCGCCACACACACTATCACTATCCTACGCACACTAGGGACAATTTAGCCAAGCCAATTAACCTACAAACTTGTAAATCTTTGGAGTGTGGGAGGAAACCGGAGCACCCGGAGAAAACCCACACAGTCACAGGGAGTAGGTACAAACTCCTTACAGACAGCACCCGTAGTCAGGATCGAACCCGGGTCTCTAATGCTGTAAACCAGCAACTCTACGCTGCGCCACCGTGCCGCTGTGGACCGGAGCTGTCTGTACGAAGTTTTTACGCTCGCCTCGTGACTACGTGTATATTTGCCGGATGCTCCGGTTTGCTCCCTCACTCCAAAGACGTACAGGTTTGTAGGTTAATTGGCTTCGGTAAAGATTGTAAATTGTCCCTCGTGTGTGTGTGTGTGTGTGAGATAGTGTCAGTGTACCGGGTTATCGCTGGCCGGAGCGGACTCGGTGGGCCGAAGGGCATGTTTCCGCGCTGTATCTCTAAACTAAACTAAACTAAATGAATCTTGCTTGAGTTACTGGAGGGAGGTGTGTTTGTGTGAACATTGCACATTGTTGTCTTTTGCAAACTGCTTTGGGCTTTTTAAATGAGACCTGCATCTGTGCAATGCTGTTCATTTATCATTAGGCATGACTCATTAAGTTTGTTTTAACCTTGCCATGAAAATTAATGCGGTGTTTGGGTTCTTCAGCCATAGAGATGACTGATGGGTTTTAATGTCAGTCATACATCGTGAAAATAGGCTCTTCGGCAAAACCTGCCCACGCCGACCAACATGTCCCATCTGCCCTAGTCCCACCTGCCTGTGTTTGGCCCGTACCCCTCTAAACCTGTCCTCAATTTAGTTTAGTTTATTGTCACGTATACCGAGGTACAATGAAAAGCTTTTGTTGCGTGCTAACCAGTCAGCAGGAAGACAATACATGATTACAACCGAGCCATTTACAGTGTACAGATAGAGGATGAAGGGAATAACGTTTAGTGCAAGGTAAAATCAACAAAGCCCGATCAAAGATAGTCCCGAGAGTCTCCAAAGAGGTAGATGGTAGTTCATGACTGCTCTTTTTAGTCCATGTGCCTGTTCAAATGTTTCTTAAACGTTGGGATCATCCTAGCCTCAACTACCTCCTCCGGCAGCTCGTTCCATACACCCACCACCCTTTGTGTGAAAAAGATACCCCATAGTATTAAATATTCCCCCCCCCCCCCCCCCCCCCCCCCACCTTAAGCCTATTTCACTTAGCTACGCTTGGTTGGTGTCAGAACATAGTAATGTACAGCACAAGAACAGGCTTTTCGGCCCAAAATGTTTAGTTTAGTTTATTAATGTCATGTGTACCGTGAAAAGCTTTTTTGTTGCATGCTCCCTAGTCAGCAGAAAGACAATACCAGATCACAATCAAGCTGTCCACAGCGCACCGCTACAGCTGAATTAGAAACATAGAAAATAGAAACATAGAAAATGGGTGCAGGAGTAGGCCATTCAGCCCTTCAAGCCAGCATCGCCATTCAACCAATCAATCAATCAGATTTATTCATCACATACACAATAAAGTGCAGTGAAATGAACTATAGATCAATATGATCATGGCTGATCAATATGATCATATGATCAATATGATTATTCAATATGATCATGGCTGACCATCATAAATCTGTACCCCGTTTCTGTTTTCTCCCCATATCCCTTGATTCCGTTAACCCTAAGAGCTATATCTAACTCACTTAAAGGAAAACATATTTCCTTTGTGCTTCAATGTTAGAGCATGACGCTCAACATTTTTTTATTTGCAGCATGTGAGAAATATGTGCTGGTTTTTCTGCCTAGCCGGGCATTTTATTTTTAGAATATGAAATAGGGTGCATTCTTGTGATAACGTAGTTATTTGCTGCATTATGGTTAATTGATAAATGCCGGATTAAGTTCCTGCATGGATCAGTTTATAGGAAGGAGACTCTGTGGCTCCAGTCAGTGGCTGGACAGAACGATGTCCCAATCACTCTCTCTGCCTTTGTTTCTGCAGAAATGCTTTCAAGTAATTCAGTTTGCATTAGTGTCACAGAGTTCTACAGTGTGGAAACAGGCCCTTCGGCCCAACTTGCCTGCTCACACCGGCCAACATGTCCCATCTACACAAGGGCGGCCACGGTGGCGCAGCGAAAAAATTGCTGCCTCACAGCGCCAGAGACCCGGGTTCGATCCCGACTACGGGTGCTGTCTGTAAGGAAATTGTATGTTCTCCCTTTGACCTCCGTGGGTTTTCTCCGAGATCTTCCGTTTCCTACCACCTTCCAAAGATGAACAGGTTTGTAGGTTAATTGGCTCGGTCTAAATATAAAATTGTCCGTGGTGTGCGTAGGGTAGTGTTAATGTGCGGGGATCGTGGTCGGCGTGGGCTCGGTGGGCCGCAGGGCCTGTTTCCGTGCTGTATCACTAAACTAAACTAAACACTTGTTCCACCTGCCTGCCTTTAGCCCATATCCATCTAAACCTGTCCTATCCGTGTACCTGTCTAAATGTTTCTTAAACGTTGCGATGGCACCTGCCTCAACTACCTACTCCGGCAGATCGTTCTATGCACTTGCCACCCTTTATGTGAAAATGTTGCCCCTCAGAATCTTAGCATGATATGTCATCTGAAGAATGGCAGATGTGAAATAGATTTATCATACTATTGTGCGGTTCAGTCACATGCTGGCGTATTTATCTGCCACTTAAGTAGTGTTGATGTGTTTACAGTGTAAAATTGATTTTTTTTGTTTGCTTAATGTTGTCGGCTTTGTTAGTCTCGCGTGTAATTTGCTGCAAGGTCCCTCTGCTGGCTCGGGTGAGAAGTTAAATTGGCACGGAATACTTTCCATCCCAGAGACAACCAGAGGACATAGGTATAAGGTGAGGGGGGGGGAAAGATTTAATAGGAACCTGAGGGGTAACTTTTTCACACAAAGGGTGGTGGGTGTACGGAACGAGCTGCCGGAGGAGGTAGTTGAGGCAGGTATTATCTCAAAGTTTAAGAAACATTTAGACAGGTACATGGATGGGACAGGTTTGGAGGGATATGGACCAAGCGCAGGCAGGTGGCACTAGAGTAGATGGGGCATGTTGGTCGGTGTGGGCAAGTTGTGCCGAAGGGGCTGTTTCCATGCTGTATCACTCTGTGACTCTCAGCTGCTGAATCCTAAAAGTCTTTGTGGCCCGGGTTTAAGAATTGCCTCCCTGTGAAGCAATAGTAGCAAACAGCTCACAGTCATGCCTGTGAAACTGGAACCCTGCTGCCTGCAAGGAGATGATCTTGGAGGGCAGGATGCTCCTCAAACTGCAGAGCATCTTGGACAATACAGCTCACCCCCTCCATGACACACTGGTTAACCTGAGGAGCACCTTCAGCAACAGACTGGTTCCACCAAGATGCAGGACAAAACGTCACAGGAGATCCTTCTTCCCTGTGGCTATCAAACTGTGCAACTCCTCCCCCTTCTGTCATGGGATAGAGTGAGAGTGACTCCCCTCCGCCTCCCCCCTCCCCAATCCTGGACTTACCATTCATCACTTTAATTTCATGTTTCGTGTATTTTGTTGTGTTTTATGACTGTTGGCAGACCAATATCCCTCCTGGGATAAATAAAGTTCTATCGTATCGTACAAAGGCGGGGTTATTTTGAAAGGGAGGAAAGATCTTGCGACTCCTGAGTATTAAATTGTGCCCGTTTGGATTCTGTGCCTGGCAAAGCTCTAAATCAGCAAACATCTGTGAAGTAATCGATCAACAGTGGCGGGTGGAATTTGCAGCACACCAGAGGCAGCACGGTGGTGCAGTGGTAGAGTTGCTGCTTCACAGAGCCAGAGACACAGGTTCCATCCTCACTACGGGTGCTGTCTGTACGGAGTTTGTACGTTCTCCCTGTGACCGGCGTGAGTTTTCTCTGGGTGCTTTGACTATTTTGGCTTTGGTTAAAACCAGGGTCTCTGGCACTGTAAGGCAGCAACTCTACCGCTGCGCCACCTTGCCGCGTCTGGATAGAAAATGTGTGTGTGTTTAAAAAAAATTGTTTTTAAAGGAAAAACTACTTGAGGTATGTGGCATAAAAGAAGAAATTTGCATATAGATGAACACATTGAAGCCTTCAAATGCTTCCAAGAGGAAAGATATTATCGGGGAATGTTATACAAACCGCAGTGAAACAAAATGGTGGGGGGGGGGGGTGTTGTACATTAATTAAAGTCTGCTCGCATATATCCTCTTCTCTTCCCTTGCCTCTGATGGCTTTCAGCTGCGTTTTGTGCCAGGAGATTAAATGTTGCTGTGATTGATAGCTGGGCCAAACTTTGTTAATTTGCTGATCAAACAAATGAGTGATCTGGTTTAGACCTCCCCCTCCCCCTCCCCCTCCCCCTCCCCCTCCCCCGCCACCCTCCCCCTCCCCCCCCCCTTTAACTCCTCCCCCTCCCCTCCCCCCCCCCCCCCCCTCCCTCCCCCCCCCTCCCCCCCCTCCCCCCCCCCCCTCCTCCCCCCTCCTCCCCTCCCCCCCCCCCTCCCCCCTCTCCCCACTCTCCCTTACTCTCTCCCTCCCTCGCCCCTCCCTCACCCTCTCTCCCAATCTATCCTCCCTCTCCCCTCTCCCTCACTCCCTCCCTCTCCCCCTCCCTCATCCTCTCTCTCCCTCACTCCCTCTCCTCTCTCCCCTCACCCTCACCCTCTCCCCATCTTCCTCTCCCTCTTCCTCTCCCAGACTGATTCCTGGGATATCAGGACTGTCTTATGAAGAAAGACTGGATAGACTTGGTTTATACTCTCTAGAATTTAGAAGATTGAGAGGGGATCTTATAGAAACTTACAAAATTCTTAAGGAGCTGGACTGGCTAGATGCAGGAAGATTGTTCCCGATGTTGGGGAAGTCCAGGACAAGGGGTCACAGCTTAAGGATAAAGGGGAAATCCTTTAAAACCGAGATGAGAAGAACTTTTTTCACACAGAGAGTGGTGAATCTCTGGAACTCTCTGCCACAGAGGGTAGTTGAGGCCAGTTCATTGGCTATATTTAAGAGGGAGTTAGATGTGGCCCTTGTGGCCAAGGGGATCAGGGGGTGGGGAGAGAAGGCAGGTACGGGATACTGAGTTGGATGATCAGCCATGATCATATTGAATGGCGGTGCAGGCTCGAAGGGCCAAATGGCCTACTCCTGCACCTAATTTCTATGTTTCTATGTTTCTTCTTTCTCTCTCTCCCTTTCAAAAATATTCAAAGTCCGGTCGATGTACTGGAGCAGTTCCCGTTAACCGACGTCCCTCTCCTCTCCTCTCGCTCAACCATCTTTGTGTCTCGGGGACGCCTCCTGCAGCCGACCGTGAAGGCGCTGGAGGCATCGCCCCGGTTCACCCTCCTACCCGGCCCTTGCTCCTCGCATCCCACGTCTCCAGCTCCCTCCCAGTTACACCTTTAATTTTGTTTAAATCTGCCCGAGCCGGCTGCCTACCCCCTTTACGGGGTTATGCCCGAGACCGGGTGGTACTAGAGAGGGGACTACGCGCTGTCCATGGGCACCCTGGGGGATAGGCGGGACCGCTGGGCACCTTGGGGGAGTGGAATGAATCCTTAATAAGGATGGGGAAATAGTTGTATAGTAGTAGATTTAGTATTGAAGAAGATTCACGAGGTAAATCCCCAGGATAGCAGGACTGTCATATGAGGAAAGATTGGAAAGTCTGGGCTTGTATTCACTGGAATTTAGAAGGATGAGAGGATATCTTATAGAATTGTATAAAATTATAAAAGGACTGTAAAAGCTAGATGCAGGAACCAGGGGCTACAGTCTAACAATAATGAGGAGGCCATTTAAAACTGAGATGAGAAAACTTTTTAGCCAGAGAGTTGTGAATTTGTGGAATTCTCTGCCACAGAAGGCAGTGGAGGCCAATTCACTAAATGAATTTAAAAGAGAGTTAGATAGTGCTCTTGCGGCTAGCGTAATCACGGGGTATGGGGAGAAGGCAGGCACGGGTTACTGATTGTGGATGATCAGCCATGATCACAATGAATGCCGGTGTGGGCATGTCGGGCCGAAGGGCCTGTTTCCACACTGTATCTATGACCAAAGGGAAAATTTGCAGAGGCCAATTAACCCACATCCCTTGAGATGTGGGAGGAAACTGGAGCCCCCGGAGAGAAAACATGCGGTCACGGAGTGAACATGCAGACTCCATAGTCACAGCACACGGTCATTGGAGCTGTGAGGTGGCAGCTCTAAATTACTGCGTCATAAATTTGAGTCAATGTTGTGGCTTTCTGTGGAAACTGTAAGCAAGTTTCTATACGTCAATAAAACAACAACATGATGTGTAAGAAAAACTGCAGATGCTGTGTTAAATCGAAGATAGACACAAAATGCTGGAGTAACTCAGCGGGACAGGCAGCATCTCTGGAGAAAAGGAATGGGTGACGTTTCGGGTCAAGACTTCAGATAACAACATGATGTTCTCTGTAGCTTCACAACCATCTTCACTATCTGCAAAATCACCCACTTTTGTATCATCTGCAAACTTGCTAATTTTTCCGTGCATGTTCTCCTCCAAATCATTGGTAGATGTAGGTTAATTAGTTTCATTAAAAATAACTGCTTAAACATTCATGTAGTATTCTCCACCAATATGTATAGGGCTCTAAGGTTACACAAAAAAGCTGGAGAAACTCAGCGGGTGCAGCAGCATCTATGGAGCGAAGGAAATAGGCAACGTTTCGGGCCGAAACCCTTCTTCAGACTGATCGGGGGCGGGGGTGGGCGGGGACAAGAAAGGAAAAAGGAGGAAGAGCCCGAAGGCTGGGGGATGGGAAGAGACAGCAGGGGGGCTGAGGAAGGGGAGGAGACAGCAAGGACTAACAAAATTGGGAGAATTCGATGTTCATGCCCCCAGGATGCAGACTCCCCAAACGGAATATGAGGTGCTGTTCCTCCAATTTCCGGTGCTACTCGCTGTGGCCATGGAGGAGACCCAGGACAGAGAGGTCGGAGACGGAGTGGGAGGGGGAGTTGTAGTGCTGAGCCACCGGGAGGGGAGGTCAGCTTGGTTATACCTTTCGAGGGCAACGCTTGATCTAGTCTTTGGAAATTGGGACGGGTAAGTGGGGCAGCCTTTTGGGACCAGTGACCACTGTGATTAGCTTTAAGATAGTTATAGATAGGGACAGAAAGGGCTCATGCAACAGGGGTAAGGCCAACTTTGAGGGTATGAGAGGGGTTATTTGAGGGGAAAGGAACATCAGCCAAGTGGGATGTTTTTAAAAGTATGCTGACTAAAGCTGAGGATATGCACGTCCCTCTGTTAGAGTGAAGGGCAAGGGAAGCAAATGTGAAGAATGCTGGAGAATACTTATTCACGCTTTCTCATCAGAAGGCCAGCTGCACTTTGAGGGTCCACTGAGCTGGAGCTTCAATCGAAACTCCTGCTGACATACTCTTACAGCATGGTCAACCATGGCCTCAGAGGGTAACCAGGACAGCGCAGAGGATGTGCCCTGAGATACAGCATGGCCTTAGACAGAAGCCCTTCTGCCCAAGGCCTTCATGACCATTCAGATTTGCATTCTGAGAATTAGGTCCTACAAATTATCCCACTTTCCATCAACCAGCTCCCTACACATCCCCTTCTGTTTTTTTGGGTAAATTGACAGAGTACGAGCAATTTCACTGTACATGTATAGTGACAATAAATGGCATATCTATATCTATCTATCTTTCTGAGCCAGCTTTTAGTTCCACTGAGCTGGAGCTTAAATGAAACCATCGTCTTTCAAGGCCATCAAGACAGCCATGTTGAGATACAGCATGGAGACAGGCCCTTCTGCCCAGCCAGTTCATGACCATTGATTCATGTTAGGTCCACATTATCCCACTTTCTCAACCATTCCCTACACACCAGTGGGTAATTGACAGAGGGCAATTCACCTACATACCTGCACATCTTTGAGATGTGAGAGGAAACCGGAACACCCAGAGGAAACCCACATGGTCACAAGGAGAACAAACTCCACACAGACATCACCCGTAGCCGGGATCAAACCCGGGTCTCTAGAGCTGTGAGGCAGCAACTCTACTGTGGCACCACTGTGCTGCCTTTTTCACACTTCCCTACATGTTTAGTGCAAGGTAAAGTCCGATTACTGGACTTTTGCTCTGGTATTTTATCTAATTCACATGTTTAATCGATAATGTTTTATTATTAATGTTTTATGTATTATTCTTAACTGTCAGTGTTTGTCATGCTGTCACTTGCGGGCGGAGCACCAAGGCAGTAAACCTATTTATTTAAGATAGTCCGTGGGTCTCCAACGACGTAGATAATAGCTCAGGGGTCTTTAATTTAGTTTAGAGATACAGTGCAGAAACAGGCCCTTCAGCCCACTGAGTCCGAGCCGACCAACAATCCCTGCATATTAACACTATCCTACACACTAGGAACAATTTACATTTATACAAACCCAATTACCTGTACGTCTTTGGAGTGTGAAGATCCCAGAGAAAACCTGAGTACATGTGACAATAATAAACCTAGACACAAACTAGGAAATGACTGCTTTGAGGCGTTTGCTTAACTGCAAGGGGCAGGGGAGGGGTCGAATTGGAGTGGGGTGAGTACGATAGAGTGGATGTGGAGAGGATGCTTCCACTAGTGTCAGTAGGAGCAGAGGCCACAGCCTCAGAATGAAAAGACATACCTTTAGGAAGGAGATGAGGAGGAATTTCTTTAATCAGGAGGTGGTAAATCTATGGAATTTATTGCCAGAGACGGCTGTACAGGCCAAGTCAATTGATATTTGTAAGGTGGGGATTGACAGATTCTTGATTAGTACGGGTGCCAGGGTTTATGGGAAGAAGGCAGGAGAATGGGGTTGAGAGGGACAGAGTGATCAGCCATGATTGAACGGCGGAGTAGACTTGATGAGCAGAATTGCGTAATTCTGCTCCTCGAGCTAGTGAACATATGTCAGAGTCTTTTTGTGAGGTGGTGTTGCATTAGTGCGACAGCTAATTTAAGGTACCTGAGTTTTGCTAATGCTCTTACAGTGGGTGTTCACCTCGTAGACTTCCCCCTTGGCAGCTTGACAGCATTTGTGGAATTCAAGAGTAAGAAACCATAACTAATCACCGTAAAACCCGGAGGCTAACCACCTTGGCCACCCTCTCAATTCACCCCTGCCATCGGGATGAATGCACAGGAGCCTGTACGGGTGTGATGAGTTACAGGGAGAAGGCAGGAGATTGGGGCTAGGAGGGAGAAATAGATCAGCCATGATGGAATGGCGGACTAGACTTTATGGGCCGAATGGCCTAATTCTGCTTGTATCACATGGCCTAATGAGAACTGTAACATCCAGGTTCAGGAACAGCTGCATCCACACAGCCATCAGGCTATGAAACACTACAATCTCCAAATAAGCTCTGAACTACATAGACTTGCGGGGTTATGTTATGCACTGTTATTGTTTGTATATATACACACGCGGAACTCTTTTCTCGTTTATTCAATTGTTTACAGTGTACCATGTTTACATCTTCTGTTGTGCTGCTGCAAGTAAGGATTTCATTGTTCTATCTGGGACACATGACAATAAAACACTCTTGACTCTCGCCGTCATTGCTGGAGTGTAGAAGTGTTCTACAGCCTTTTGTTTCTCAATGCTCCACACAAAGTGTGTTGAAGGTGAGAGGGAAAAGATTTAAGAAAAAGGTAGGCACAAAGTGCAGGAGTAACTCAGCGAGTCAGGCAGCATCTCTGGAGAGAAGGAATGGATGACGTCTGCAGTTGCATCCTTACTTACCAGCCACCACCGCAAGTAGGCTGGTGTGATATTGTGGTAAGAAGCTGATTCATGTAGAGTCAGTCATACAGCCAAGTAAACAGGCCCTTCGGCCCAACTTGCCCACACCAACCAGCACGTCCCAGCTACACTAGTCCCACCTGCCTGCGTTTGGCCCATAACCATCCAAACCTGTCCTATCCATGTACCTGTCTAACTACGTTGGGATAGTCCTAGCCTCAACTATCTCCTCTGGCAGCTTTTTCCATACACCCACCACCCTATGTGTGAAAAAGTAACCACTCAGATTTTCTATTAAATCTTCGCCTCTTCAACCTATGTCCTCTGGTTTTCAATTTCTCTACTCTGGGCAAGGGACTGTGTGTATCTAACCGATCTATTCTATGTTAGGGATGCGCACTACACAAAACTGCAATGGCAAAGAAAATATTGTAGCATTCACACCGATGCGGTGGCGCAGCGATAGAGTTGCTGCCTCACAGCACTTGCAGCGCCGGAGACCCAGGTGCGATCACGACCATGGGTGCTGTCAGTACGGAGTTTGTACGTTCTCCCCGTGACCGTGTGGGTTTTCTCTGAGATCTTTGGTCTCCTCGCACACTCCAAAGACGTACAGGCACGTAGGTGAATTGGCTTGGTGTATGTGCAAATTGTGCCTGGTGTGTGTGAGACAGCGTTAATGTGTGCGGGGATCGCTGGTCGGCGCGGACTCGGTGGGCCAAAGAGCCCGTTTCCCCGCTGTATCTCTAAACTAAACTAAATATGATGACCAAGGTCATTTGGACCCAAGCAATGTACGACTAATGGAGTTGCGTTAGGTTAACACTAAAGCCAATTCTGCATTCTTGTGTTTATAGGACTACGACGATGGAATTCCGTGGTCAGAAGAGAGGGTCGTCCGAAAAGCCCTCTATTTATCGTTGAAGGAATTCAAAAACTCGCAGAAGCGACAGTACGGTGACATCAATGGGAGCAGCGATGGGAAAACGCATGGGAAGGATTTGAATGGTGAGGGACCACTGATATTGGCAGACATCACTCCAGGTTAAATCAATCTGTTCCATCAATTCAATGAAATTACAACCTGAAACGTTTATAAGGATGAGCGGGAGAGGGGGAGGGGGAGGTGGGGATCCTCATTGAAACGGACCGAATAGTGAAAGGCCTGGATGTGAAGAGGACGTTTCCACTAGTCGGAGAGTCATAGAAATATAGATAGAAACATAGAAAACAGGTGCAGGAGGAGGACATTTGGCCCTTCGAGCCAGCACCGCCATTCATTGTGATCATGTCTCATCATCCACAATCCACAAACCCGTGCCTGCCTTCTCCCCATACCCCTTGATTCCGCTAGCCCCTAGAGCTCCAACTCTCTTTTAAATTCATCCAGTGAATTGGCCTCCACTGCCCTCTGTGGCAGAGAATTCCACAAATTCACAACTCTCTGGGTGAAAATGTTTTTTCTCATCACAGTTTTAAATGGCCTCCCTTTTATTCTTAATCTGTGGCCCCTGGTTCTAGACTCCCCCAACATCGGGAACATGTTTCCTGCATCTAGCTTGTCCAGTCCTTTTATGATTTTATATGTTTCTATAAGATTCCCTCTCATCCTAAATTCCAGTGAATATAAGCCCAGTCTTTCCAATCTTTCATCATATGACAGTCCCGCCATCCCAGGGATCAATCTCGTGAACAAAATTCTTAAGGGGTTGGACAGGCTAGATGCAGGAAGATTGTTTCCGATGTTGATGTGGTCTTCCAGGACAAACTGGGTCACAGCTTAAGGATAAGGGGGAAATCCTTTAAAAACCGAGATGAGGAGAAGCTTTTTTCACACAGAGACCTGGTGAATCTCTGGAACTCTCTGCAAGGACAGCGGGTAGTTGAGGCCATTTCATTGGCTATATTTAAGAGGGAGTTAGATGTGGCCCTTATGGCCAAGGGGATCAGAGGGTATGGAGAAAAGGCAGGTACGGGATACTGAGTTGGATGATCAGCCATGATCATATTAAATGGCGGTGCAGGCTCGAAGGGCCGAATGGCCTACTCCTGCACCTAATTTCTATGTTTCTATGTTTCTATGAACCTACGCTGCACTGCTTCAACACAAGGATGTCCTCCCTCAAATTAGGAGACCAAAACTGTACACAATACCCCAGATGTGGTCTTACCACAGTCCTATACAACTGCAGAAGAACCTATTTAATCCTATACTGAAATCCTCTTGTTATGAAGGCCAACATTCCATTAGCTTTCTTCACTGCCTGCTCTACCTGCATGCTTACTTTCAGTGACTGGTGTACAAGGACACCCAGGTCTCGTTGCATTTCCCTTTTTCCTAATCTGACACCATTGAGATAATAATCTGCCTCCTTGTTCTTGCCGCCAAAGTGGATAACCTCGCATTCATCTACATCTGCCATGCATTTGCCCCACTCACTCAACCTGTCCAAGTCACCCTGCAACCCCCTAGCATCCTCTTTGCAGTTCACACTGCCACCCAGGTTTGTTTCACCTGCAAATTTGCTAGTGTTACTTTTAATTCCATCATCTAAATCATTAATAACATCAATCAATGGAAGTTGATGAAGTCTGAGAGTTGGGCATGGGTGCACGAGGTAGCACCGATGCAGTCGTCAATGTAGCGGAGGTAGAGTTTGGGGATAGGGCCAGTAACATGGATTGCTCGACCTACCCTACAAAGAGGCAGGCATAGCTGGGGCCCATGCGAGTGCCCATAGCTATGCCTTGGATGTGGAGGAAACGGGAAGAGTCGAAGGAGAAGTCGTTAAGGGTGACGACCAACTCCGCTCGGCGGAGGTTAACGTTGGTAGAGGGAAATTGGTTGGTTCTGTGGTCGAGAAATAATCAGAGGGCTTTAAGACCTTCCTGCTGAGGGGTGGAGGTGTAGATGGGTCATTTGCGTGATAACAGTTGATAAGAATCTGGAGTGGTGTGTTTTGAGAATCTTTTCTGCTGTATTTTTTCGATGTCAAGGTTGACTGTACCTATTTATGAGTGTAAATCAATTAATTTGGAGAGCAATTCCTTACAAAGCTCAAATTAACGTTCAGTGTTGACCCATCTTTTGAGGTAGGAAACCAGTATTTAATTTGTTTTGTATGTATATCTTTGCCAGTCGGGTGGAATCTGGTTCAAATCTATGTGTTTACGAAAAATGATGGCAAAGCTATTCTGAGAGCAGATGGTTTGTGCTCTCCTGGGGCAAAGCATATTCAGCTCCACCACCGGTTTTCCGGCACCCTTGGTTCCAGAGCGTTGCCTGATTACCCGTTTTGCCAGACCAACGAGGTACCGGCCTCCGAGAGGAGTCCAACGATACCGGAACTTTCCGCCTCAGCCGCCGAGGGGCCAAGATACCTGCCCACAAAGACGGCCTCAGGAGTCGGCGATGGGAAGGGATCTGCTAGCTCTGGCCGGGCTGGAGTTCCAGAGCCCGGGCTGCAGGGGGGCAAATTCGTCCCGCCACTCGGCCGTGGAAGTCCTGATGAGGTTAGGATCGGCCGCCTCACCTGGCCTCGGAGCCACATTTATGGGAGTGGGGAAGTGTGGTGGGGGGGCTTCCAGAAGGGATTTCAAGTGAGATCTCATAATTTTGTTCAGATTGATGGAGGTGCCGGAAATCGGTTATGGACTTGTACGCAGTTTCTGAGTATATTTGCTTCATAATGAATTCTAGAACCAGAGGTTTCAGATTGGGACATTCAGCTCATTGTATTTGTGCAAAGTCTTTGTGGCGGAAAGTCAATGTTAAGTGAAATGTGTTTAATTATCATATGTACTGAAACGGAACAATGAAATTCATACTTGCAGCATCACAAATGGTTTGTAAACACAGTGGAGTTATAGAACCAAACAACACGGAAAGAGGCAACTTGCCCACAAGGGCCATCTACTCTAGTCCCATCTGCCTGTGTTTGGCCCATCTATCTATCTTCTTCTGTCTGTCTGTCTGTCTGTCTGCCTGTACCTCTATTGCGCAAGTGGGAAGCTGGCAATATAATTAAAGTTTTTAAAGGGAAATACTTTGTCAAATCGAACTAAACTTCCACAGCCTTCTGTGGCAAATAATTCCACAAAGTATTAAATAGATAACATTGAGAGATGGATGGATAGGTGGACACAAAAAGCTGAGTAACTTAGCGGGACAGGCAGCATCTCTGGAGAGAAGGAATGGATGAAGTTTCGGGACAAGACCCTTTTTCTGACGCTGGACAGATGGATGGTTAGAAGAATAGGAATGGATGGATAGGATAAATAAATGAATAAATAGATGAAGTGCAATATTAGTGCAGAACAAAGCAAAAGCCTGAAGCCCAGTATAACTAAGGCAGCTTGTAGTTCAGAGATGATCCTTAATCTCTGTGTTTTGTTGTCCTTGGTTGGAATATTTTTGTTTCAAAAAAATATTTGAGGTATTTGTTGCTCAATAGTTTCTGGTGCAAGTTCCAACAACCTGCTGCATAGAGTGCTCAACTCTTCTTATTGTGGCTGTTTTAAATCCGACCACTCTCTTGTCAGTGATTTTCAACCAGAGGCTTTCCGTGTTCCCTTCAACAAAGGGCGGCGCAGCGGTAGAGCTGCTGCTTCAAAGCGCCAGAGACCCGGGTTCGATCCTGACCACGGGTGCTGCCTGTATGGCCTGTTTCCACACTGCACTTGTAATACTAAACCAACCAGGATTTTAAAACAGGAAATACAAGTCAGGGCATAACTCAATAATTAACATATGCACTGTGCCTCTTGCCCAGAGTAGGGGAATCGAGGACCAGAGGACACAGGTTTAAGGTGAAGGGGAAAAGATTTAATCGGAATCTGAGGGGTAACTGTTTCACACAAAGGGTGGTGGGTGTATGGAACAAGCTGCCAGAAGAAGTTGAGGTTGGGACTATCGCAACGCTTAAGAAACAGCTAGACAGTTACATGGATAGGACAGAAATGGAGGGATATGGGCCAAACGTAGGCAGGTGTGACTAGTGCACATGGGACATGTTGGCTGGTATGGGCATGTTGGGCCGAAGTGCCTGTTTCCACACTGTATGCGTCTATGACTCTATAACAATGCGTTGAAAAGGCATAGAATGAGCTATTGATAAAAATTTGGCTCCAAGCCCAATGGATAACTCGATTTTCAACCGAGTTTGTGCATTCCTTGGTATAAACCCTTGTTCGCATTCAGTGGATCAAAGGATAGCCCTGAAATTCAAACTCTAAACCCGCTGAAAGTGTCCTTGATACATCCTCCAGGGACTGATCGTTCTCTGTAGCTTGTATGTATTCAGCTGTTACCTTGGGCGCGTCACTGAGTGAAGCCAAATTCATTTAGTTTAGTTTAGTTTAGCGATACAGCACGGAAACAGGCCCTTCGGCCCGCCGATTCCACACCGACCAGCGATCCCCGCACATTAACGCTACCCCACACACACTAGAGACAAATTACATTTATACCAAGCCAATTAACCTACAAACCTTTACGTCGTTGGAATCTGGAAGGAAACTAGAGATCCTGGGGAAAACCCATGCAGGTGACGGGGAGAACGTACAATTCAGAACGAAAATTCAGTCCCTTGAGAGGGGTGACATAGAATCAGGAGATGCAGGGTCAGTGTGGATAGAACTGAGGAATTATAAGGGTAGAAAGACCCTAATGGGACATATCCACAGGGCCCCAACATGTAGCCTGCATATAGGGTGCAAATTGAATTGACATGTCCTACAGGTAATACTACAGTTGTTATGGGGAATTTCACCATGCAGGTATACTGGCTAAATCAGGTTGGTACTGGACCTCGAGAAAGGTATTTTCTGGAGTGCTCCGAGATGGATTCTTACAGCAGCTTGTACTGGAGCCTACCAGGGAGAAGGTAATTCTGGATTTAGTGTTGTGTAATGAACCGGATTTGATAAGGGAACTTGAGGTTAAGGAGCCATTAGGAGGTAGTGACCATAATATGATAAGTTTTAATCTACAATCTGAGAAGGAGAAGGGTAAATCGGAGGTGTCAGTGTTACAGTTGAATAAAGGGGACTATGGAGCCATGAGGGAGGAACTGGCCAGAGTTGACTGGAAAGATACACTAGCAGGGATGACAGTGGAACAACAATGGCAGGTATTTCTGGGAATAATACAGAAGGTGCAGGATCAGTTCATTCCAGAGAGGACGAAAGATTCCAAGGGGAGTAAGGGGCGACCGTGGCTGACAAGGGAAGTCAGGGACAGTATAAAAATATAAGAGAAGAAGTACAACATAGCAAAGATGAGCGGGAAGCAAGAGGGTTTAAAGAGCAACAGAAGATAACTAAAAAGGCAATACAGGGAGAAAAGATGAGATACGAAGGTAAGCTAGCCAAGAATATAAAGGAGGATAGTAAAAGCTTCTTTAGGTATGTGAAGAGGAAAAAATTAGTTGAGACCAAAGTTGGACCCTCGAAGACTGAAAAGGGTGAATTTATTATGGGGAACAAGGAAATGGCAGATGTGTTGAACAGGTACTTTGGATCCGTCTTCACTAATGAGGACATAAACAATCTTCCTGATGCACTAGTGGCCAGAGGATCTGTGGTGACAGAGGAACTGAAGGAAACTCATATTTGGGAGGAAATGGTATTGGGTAGACTGATGGGACTGAAGAATGATAAAGGCCCAGGACAGAAAGGTCGGATTCGGAATGGGAGGGGGAGTTGAAGTGCTGAGCCACCGCGAGATCAGGTTGGTTAATAGACAATAGGCAATAGACAACAGGTGCAGGAGTCAGCCATTTGGCCTTTCGAGCCATCACCGCCATTCAATGTGTTCATGACTGATCATCCCCAATCAGTGCAAGGGGGACTGTCCTTGTTACGAGTGGGGGGATGGGGAGTGAGAGCAGAGTTAAGGGATATAGAAGAGACCCTGATGAGAGTCTCATCTATAGTCGAAGAGAGGAACTCCCGTCCCTGAAGAATGAGGACATCTCCAATGCCCTGGTGTGGCACACCTCATCCTGGGTGCAGATGCGGTGTAGACAGAGCAATTGGGAGTAGGGGATGGAGTCCTTACAGGAAGCAGGGTGGGAAGAAGTGCAGTCCAGATAGCCATGGGAGTCAGTGGATTTATAGTGGATGTCAGTCATTAGTCTGTTATGATCGTAGCATCAGAGATGTCCTCATTCTTTAGGGAACGGGGGTTCCCCTCTTCGACTATAGATGAGGCTCTCACCAGGGTCTCCTCTATATCCCGTAGCTCTGCTCTCACTCCCCATCCCCCCACACGTAACAAGGACAGAGTCCCCCTTGTCCTCACCTTCCACCACACCAGCCGTCACATACAATAGATAATCCTCCGACATTTTCGACACCTCCAACGGAATCCCACCACTGGCCACACCTTCCCATCTCCTCTCCTTTCGGCTTTGCGCAGAGACCGCTCCCTCCATAACTCCCTGGTCAATTCGTCCCTTCCCACCCAAACCACCCGCTCCAGGTACTTTCCCATGCAAACCGCAGGAAATGCTGCACTTGTCGCTTTACCTCCCCCCTCCACTACACCAAGGACCTAAGCAGTCTTTCCAGTTGAGGCAGAGGTTCACCTGCACCCCCTCCAACCTCATCTATTGCATCCGCTGTTCCAGGTGTCAACTGCTCTACATCAGTGAGACCAAGCGCAGGCTTGGCGATCGCTTCACCCAACACCTCCGCTCAGTTCACATTAACCAACCTGATCTCCCAGTGGCTCAGCACTTCAACTGCCCCTCCTATTCAATATTCGACCTTTCTGTCCTGGGCCTCCTCCATGGCCAGAATGAGTCCCACCTCAAATTGGAGGAGCAGCACCTCATATTTTGCTTGGGCAGTTTACACCCCAGTGGTATGAACATTGACCTCCAATTTTAGGCAGTCCTTGCTTTGTCCCTCCTTCCCCTGCCATTCCCAGCTCTCCCACAGCCTACTATCTCTGCCTTTTCCTTTCTTCTTCATGTCCTCTCCCCCCCCCCCCCCCCCCCACCCCCACCTCATCAGTCTGAAGAAGGGTCTCGACCCGAAACATCACCTATTTCTTTGTTCCATCGATGCTGCCTCACCCGCTGAGATTCCACTGCATTTTTGTCTACTTTCGGTTATTCCAGCATCTGCAGTTCTTTCTTAACCATTATCTAAATGGTGGCAAGTTGGGAAAAGGGGAAGTACAACAGGACCTGGGGGTCCTTGTTCATCAGTCAATGAAAGTAAGCATGCAGGTACAGCAGGCAGTGAAGAAAGTGAATGGCATGTTGGCCTTCTTAACAAGAGGAGTTGAGTATAGGAGCAAAGAGGTCGTTCTGCAGTTGTAAGGTCCCTAGTGAGACCACAGCAGGAGTATTGTGTGCAGTTTTGGTCTCCAAATTTGAGGAAGGACATTCTTGCTATTGAGGGAGTGCAGCGTAGGTTTACAAGGTTAATTCCCGGGATGGCGGGACTGCCATATGCTGAGAGAATGGGTTGATTGGGCTTGTATACTCTGGAATTTAGAAGGATGAGACAAGATCTTATTAAAACATATAAGATTATTAAGGGTTTGGACACGCTAGAGGCAGGAAACATATTCCCGATGCTGGGGGAGTCCAGAACCAGGGGCCACTGTTTAAGAATAAGGAGTAAGCCATTTGGAACGGAGACGAGGAAACATTTTCTCACAGAGAGTGGTGAGTCTGGAATTTTCTGCCTCAGAGTGCGGTGGAGGCAGGTTCTCTGGATACTTTCAAGAGAGAGCTAGATAGGGCTCTTAAAGATAGTGGAGTCAGGGGATATGGGGAGAAGGCAGGAATGGGGTACTGATTGTGGATTATCAGCCATGATCACATTGAATGCCGGTGCTGGCTCAAAGGGCTGAATGGCCTACTCCTGCACTTATTGTCTATTATTAAACTCTCAATTAAATTTATTCAGTAACAATTTTAGTTCCCCAAAGTTTTTGCGAAATACCGCTGTGTAAACTTCCCTTTTCCTAGGAGACAGGAAGACAGGGGATTTACTCCCAACTGTCTCTAACACTGAGTGGAATAAACCACTTGCTGAGCTGTTAGTTGACTCATCCGCCCACTTCCCCTTCAAAAAGTACCTCACATCTATGAAACCCCCCCCCCCCCCCCCCCATCCCACGAGACAAGATGGTGAGACAGCAGACACCACAAAACGCAATGGGAACAACACACGAAGCGATGATCCATCGCCTGATGATGCAAGGCTTACCATGACGTCCCTTTTAATCAGCAGTCTTCCACTCCCACGCACAGTTAACTGTTCAAACTACCTCTTACCATTTATGAGGATGTTGCCAGGACTCGAGGTCCTGAGCTATAGGGAGAGGTTGAGCAGGCTGGGACTGTATTCCTTGGAGCACAGGAGGATGAGGGTGATCTTATTGAAGTGTACAAAATCATGAGAGGAATAGACGCAGAGTCTCTTGCCCAGAGTAGGGGAAACAACAACAAGAGGGCCTTGGTTTTAGATGAGGGGAGGAAAAGATTTAATAGGAATCTTAGGGGCAACATTTTCACACAATAAGTGGAGGGTTTATGGATCGAGCTGCCAGAGGAGGTTGTAAGAGGCAAGGACTGTCGCAACATTTACATGGATAGCATGGGAAGGAACTTCTGATACTGGTTTAAACTGAAGACAGGCATAAAAAGCTGGAGTAACTCAGTGGGCCAGGGAGCATCTCTGGAGAAAAGGAATGGGCGACATTTTGGGTTTGAGTCTGAAGAAAGGTCTTGACCTGAAACGTCACCCATTCCTTTTCTCTAGAGATGCTGCCTCACCTGCTGAGTTGCTCTAGCTTTTTGTGTCTATCTTAGGTACATGGATAGGACAGGTTTTGAGGGATATAGGCCAAACGCAGGCAGGCGGAACTAGTGTAGATGGGACATATTGGCCACTGTGGGCATGTTGGGCCGAAGGGCCTGTTTCCACGTTGTATTACTGTGACCGAAGCTTGGCATGTGTGTTTTGTGTGTGTGTGTGTTCATAAGTGATAGCAGCAAAATTAGGCTTCCACCATTCAATCATGAAAGATCTATCTTTCCCTCTCATCCCCACTCTCCTGCCTTCTCCCCATAACAGTGTGTGTGCGTACATGTGTGTGAAAATGTCCGTGTACATGCGTGTATGTGAAAGCGTGTGTACGTGCATGAATGTACGTGTTAATGTGCGTTTGTGTACACGTGTTAACATGCCTGTTTGCGTGTATGTGTGTACTTGCATGTGTATAAAAGTGTGTGCCTGTGTGCGTTCGTGTGTGTGCACGCGTTTGATATGTTCGCGTGTGCGCGCGTGTTTAATACGCGTTTGTGTGTGTGTGCTCACGCGGTTAATACGTTCGTGTGTGTGCGTGCGCGCTTTTAATGCGTTCGTGTGTGTGCGTGCGCGTTTAATACATTTGTGTGTGTGTGTGCACGCGTATAATATGTGTGTGTGTGTGTGTGTGTGTGTGTGTGCGCGCGCGCATGTGGTGAGGTGGGTGGTTTCACTTCCGTGTGATTCTGCCGCACATGTGGAGCTAATGATTTGAGAATCTTTTAATGCAGATGCGTCCTGTTGAGATGATGGTTAATTAGACCGCAGTTGGAGTATTGTGCACAGTATGGGGGACCTCATTTGTACGTTAGACTTTAGAGATACAGTGCGGAAACAGGCGCTTCAGCCCACCATCGATCCCCGTACACTACCACTTTCCTACACACCAGGGACAATTTACAATTTTACTGAAGCCAATTAACCTACAAATCTGTACGTCTTTGGAAACCGGAGCAACCTGAAAAACCCAGACATGTCACGGGAAGAACGTACAAACTGCGTACAGACAGTACCTATGGCCAGGATCGAACCTGGGTCTCTGGTGCTGTAAGGCAGCAACTCTACCACTGCGCCACCATGCCACCCTTGTAGGGAGGATGTTAGAAGCAGGCAGAAGATGCAGCAGAGATTAACTGGAAAGATAGAAACAATGTGCTGGAGTAACTCAGCGGGTCAGGTAGCATCTCTGGAGAACATGGATAGGTGATGTTTAAGGTCGGAACTGAAGACGGGTCCTGACCCAAAACGTGCCTCTGCCTGAAGAATGCTCTTGACCTAAAACATCACCTCTCCATATCCTCTAGAGACGCTGCCTGACCCGCTGATTTACTTCAGCACTTTGTGTGTCTTTCCAGTTAACCTCTGCTGCATCTTCTACCTGAGTTACTCCAGCACTTAGTATTTTTTCTTTTGTAAACCATCATCTGCAGTTCCTGGCATCTCCTTTTAACTGGGAAGACACCAAGTTGTGGAGGAGAACTCCTTTAGAAAGGACAGGCGCAAGTGCTGAGTAACTCAGCGGGTCAGACAGAATCTCTGGAGAAAAGGAATTGGTGACGTTTATGGTCGAGACCCTTCCTCAGACTTTAGAAAAATGAGGATGATTTTTTCTAGTCAGAGGGTGGTGAATCTGTGGAATTCATTGCCACAGAAGGCTATGGAGGTCGGCAATGGATATTTTTAAGGCGGAGATTGACAGATTTTTGATTCATACCGGTGTTAGGGCTTATGGAAGAAGGCAGGAGAATGGGGTTAGGTGGGAGGGAGAGATAGATCAGCCATGATTGAATGGTGGAGTGGACTTGACGTGCCGAATACCCTAATTCTCCTGTAACTTATGAACTTGCTGGAACAAGGACGTATAAAGGGGCAGTGGAGGACGGGAGCAAAACACTTTTTCTGATTCACAAAATATTTTGGCCTATTTTTTAAATGTTGTTCATTTTTTTAGTTTTAGAGGTACAGCATTTTATGTCTATCCGTTTTGTTTACACCTTACTGATCCCATCGCTCTGTCCGAACCCTACTCAGGGGACAGATGTGGGCCACGTAATTTCCAGCTGAAAAGAAATACGACAGCATGGACGGTGGCACAGAGCAGCTGCCTCACAGCGCCAGAGACCGCGGATTAATCCTGGCCCCGGGTGCTGTACGCAGTTAGCACGTTCTCCCTGTGCTCCGCTTTCAGTGGTTCAACAGCGTCGATTTTATTGTCTCGTGCAAAGTGCTGACAAGAAGGGTCTCGACCCGAAACATCACCCATTCCTTCTTTCCAGAGATGTAGCCTGTCCCGCTAAATTACTCCAGCCCTTTGTTTCTATCTTCGGTTTAAACCAGCATCTGCAGTTCCTTCCGACACTAAACGTCTTTATCTTACAGAGTCCAGTAGAGCATCGCCACGCCCTCGATCCCCGATTAGCAAATCTACAGAAATAGTCCGCTGAGCCCGCATGCAAGTGGTGCCACGTTTTGACGCCATTTTGAACGTCCACGCTCCAGTAGTTATGAGCAGTACTTGTTCCAGGCGAGCCCCAGGCAGCTGTAGGGCCTCCAGCCGTCTCCTTCCGACTGGACTGTCTGTAAGATAAAGACTTTCACTGTGTTACCACTGAAAATAAAAGCACCATTAAAACCAGAGCACCCGGAGAAAACCCACGCGGTCACAGGGAGAACGTACAAACTCCGGACAGACAGCACCCGTAATCAGGATGGAACCCGGGTCTCTGGCGCTGCGAGGCAGCAACTCTACCGCTGCGCCAGACTTTAGCAGTGTGTGTGCATTGTGGAGCATTTTGTCACATGTAACTACGATCTTTAAAGCACAATCTGGACGTGTAGATTGTTCATAACTGCAGATGCTTCAAGACCTACCCACCCATCTGCCCATCAAAGCCGCCTCGCCTGTATTCAGCGATCACTTGCCGAGCTTTGTTCAGTCCCCAGCTCCTTTCCAGCTTCCTCTCCCCACCAGCAATCAATCTGAAACACGGCACGGTGGTGCAGCTGTAGAGCTTACAGCGCCAGAGACCCAAGTTCGATCCTGGTTTGTACCTACTCTGAGGTTTGTACCTTCTCCCTGTGACCACGTTGGTTTTCTCCGGGTGTACAGACAGCACCCGTAGTCCGGATCGAACCTGGGTCTCTGGAGCTGTGAGGCAGCAACTCTACCGCTGCGCCACTGTGCCTCTTTTATCTTCCCGGCTTCCTCTGCTGTGGTTGTGAGCATTTAACAGATAATGAGGAAACATTTGACGGAGGGGGGGGGGGGGGGGGGGGTAAAGTCTTGACGCATCTGCAGTTATGAACAATCTTCACGTCCAGATTGGGCTTTAAAGATCGTGGTTACAATCTCCTTCTCATGACCCATGTGACAAAATGCTCCACAATGCACGCATTGCTAAAATACTTTTCATTGATTAAGCCCTCCCATTTCATACATAAAGATTTGTGAATATTTTGTGGAGATTTTGACCTTGATATTCACAAATGGATATGTTTAAAGAACAAGTGTTCTTTCACTGCTGGTATGTGGCACTGGGCCACTGAAACTTGGGAGGTCCTGAGTTTGAATTCTGGTCTGCGATGTGTATATTGTTGCTACTGATCTAAACATCCCGGGCGACACGGTGGCGCAGCGGTAGAGTAGCCGCCTCACCGCGCCAGAGACCCGGGTTCCATCCTGATTACGAGTGCTGACTGTACGGTGTTTGTACATTCTCCCTGTGACCTACGTGGGTTTTCTCTGGGTGCTCCCGTTTCCTCCCACACTCCAAAGATGTTCAGGTTTAGGGGTTAACTGACTTCGGTAAAGATTGTACATTGTCCCCAGTGTGTAGGATAGTGCTAGTGTATGGGGATCATTGGTTGGCGCAGACTCAGTGGGCTGGAGGGCATGTTTTCACTCTGAATAGCTAAACTAAACGACTTAAGGGCCTGCCCCACTTATGCGATTTCTTCGGCAACTGCCAGCACCCGTCACAGTCGCAACAGATCGGCAAAAATGTTCAAAATGGTGAAAATCTTTGGGCGACTACTCGCGGGATTTGGAGGGATATGGGCCAAACGCAGGCATGTGGGACCAATGTAGATGGGACATGTTGGTCGGTGTGGGCAAGTTGGGTAGTGGAGGGGAGGGCAGAGGGGTGGGAGGCTGGAGTGGTGTGGAGTGGAGGAATGGGAGAAGTGGGTTGGAGAGGGAGTGTTTTAGTGAAGAATTTCCAGAGCTCACCCAATAATAACTTGAAGCTCACCTAAGTTCAATAAACAACAGCCAGACCCTGAAAATCCAGGTGGTGCTAAATGGTCACAATTAGAGAATCACGGAAATCTTGTCCACTTCACTGATTGTTCGACAGTCAAGATTTTGACTCAAATCAAGATGCAAACACTGGCAGGTGGAACTAGTGTAGATGGGACATGTTGGTTGGCGTGGACAAGGTGGGCCAATGGGCCTGTTTCTATGCTGTCTGTCTCCATGTGCGAGGTCTGTGACCAGATTTGGGCCCCCTATGTGAGGAAAGATGTGCTGGCTCTGGAGAGGGTCCAGAGGAGGTTTACAAAAATGATCCCAGGAATGAGTGGGTTAGCGTATTATGAGCGTTTGACAGTGCTGGGCCTCAGCTTGCTGGAGTTTAGAGGTTGTATTCCTATAACTTGTGAACTTGTCTACAATTGTCGGATCTTAGTTTAGATTAGTTTAGAGATTCAGCGTGGAAACAGAAGGTGCTGGAGAAACTCAGTGGGTGCAGCAGCATCTATGGAGCGAAGGAAATAGGCAACGTTTCGGGCCGAACCCGAAACGTTGCCTATTTCCTTCGTTCCATAGGTGCTGCTGCACCCGCTGAGTTTCTCCAGCACTTTTGTCTACCTTCAATTTTCCAGCATCTGCAGTTCCTTCTTAAACAGAGTGGAAACAGGCTCTTCGGGCCACTGAGTCCGCACCGACCAGCAATCCGTGCACATTAGCACTATCCTACACACACTTGGGACACTTTATTTATACACTTATACCAAGCCAATTAACCTACAAATCTGCACGTCTTTGGAATGTGGGAGGAAACCGGAGCACCCAGAGAAAACCCACGCAGGTCACGGGGAGAACGTACAGACTCCATACGGACAGCACCCAAAGTCAGGATACTGCCCGGTCTCTGGCGCTGTGAGGCAGTAGCTCCAGCAAGTGGAGCCACATTGGGAAGGAGCCTCGATTGACTTGACAACATTTTACTGCTGACAAAAATGTTCCATGATAAATTGAAGCAGTCAATTGAAATGTTCACGTGACTCTGTCTGGGGCTGCACCAGAGCAGCTGTGAGCTTGACACGCACAGGATGTGAATCTCAAAAGGCTTGCCCGGCTAGTCCTGTGTGCTTTAACCAGCAATAAATATCCCCCCCCCCCCCTTGTCTTTAAACTATTGTTTAAATCTCTTGCTTGCGTCTTCGGCTACTTGGGTTGAATCGGGAATCCCTTCCGGGGTGCAAGTGTGCGGCTGGGATTTTATTTTTCCCTTCTCCCGGAAATTTTTTTTTTTAAATTAAAAGGGAGAAAATCCAGCCTCTTGTTTGTGTGGGTCGGGGGAGGCCGTCAGAGCCGATCACCTTGGTCATGTGGTGTAGAAGCCGGAGACCGAGAAGGATCGGAGGCTGATGGAAGAGCTGATCAGCGGGGGTTTCGTCTCACTGGCTCCTCGGGCTGTTCCACGGACCCGCTGGAAGATGCCATCGTCAGAGGCCGTCACCACGCGGAGTGCTGCCCGTCCGTCTTCCGCCACTGTCCGAGGTGCACGATTCGGGAGGGAGAACGTACCCCTTGTTTATTAACAATGTCTGTCCGAGGTGTGGGGGGATGGGGGGGGTGTGTGTGTGTTGGTGGTGGAAATGGTGGTCTGGCCGTGTACTGTCGAGACATCACTGTTTCTGAAGCATCGACGTTAGCTGCTGCTTGAAGCAGGCCCACTACACCAGCCGTGACCCCTGTGATAATTCACTAAATTATCGGCTTGAATGCTTTGTGCAGAGCTCCCTTTGTTGATGTTTTGCGGCTGGAAACTGCTGCTGCCCATTGGGCGCGCGCTTTAACTCATTCCAAGCTCGCAGTCGATCAGCTCGCACTGCCTCCATTGCCTTTCATCGCCGGGGAAACGTTATTATGCCGTGGTTTTATTCTTCTCTCTTTCCCCCAAGTGCGTGACATGGTGTTGTATTGACTTTGTCTCGCAAGGTTTCTAATCCGTGTGCCTTTGCCATTCACGTCCCAGTGAGTCAAGAGTGTTTTATTGTCATCTGTCCCAGATAGAACAATGAAATTCTTACTCGCAGCAAGGGAACATATGCTCTCTGACAGCGAACAGCATCTAGTCATCTGTTAATGAAATATTTCAAACCTTGACCTTTCTTCCATGTGGACGCTCTCTGTTAACCCTTTAGCGGACAGTTCTAATCACCGTTGAATTTGGCTGAATGGCGTGCACTGGTGCATATCTTTCATTCATTTGTTCTATTAGTCGACATCACTGTCTATATCTCTCGTTTCCCTCTCCCCTGACTCTCGGTCTGAAGAAGGGTCTCGACCCGAAATGTCACCTATTCATTATCTCCAGGGATGCTGCCTGACCCGCTGAGTTACTTCAGCTTTTTATGTGTATCTTCGGTTTAAAACAGTATCTGCAGTTCCTTCTGACACAGCATGTACTGTTATCAGGCTTCTGAACGGTCCTTCCATAAGCTAGGGCACTGTCTGACTCACCTCTGCCCCATTGTGGACATTGGACTTTGTCTCTGGGACTGATGCTCTACAATACTGAGCATTATACTTTTTACTGTATCTTCCCCTTTAAAAGCTCAGACGTTATAGGGGCAGAATTCTGCAAGTCTACATGAATTCATCGTCTACCATTCAATCGTGGCTGGTCTGTCTGTCCCTCTCAACCCCATTCTCCTGCCTTCGCCCCATAACTCCTGACACCCGTACTAATCAATAATCTGTCTATCTATTGCCTTAAAAATATCCATTGACTCCATCCATAACCATCTATGGTAATGAAGTCCACAGAATCACCACCCTCTGACTAAAGAAATTCCTCCTCATCTCCTTCCTAAAGGTACATCCTTTTATTTTGAGGCTATTGCCTCTGGTCCTAGACTCTCCCACTAGTGGAAACATCCTCTCCACACCCACTCTATCCAGGCCATCACTTTATAAGTTTATGTTCATGTTCTAGAAGCAGAATTAGGCCATTCAGCCCATCAAGACGACTCCGCCATTTAATCATAGCTGATCTATCTTTCCCTCTTAACCCCATTCTCCTGCCTTCCCCCCATAACCCCTGACACCCGTACTAATTACTTGAGTTTGACCTGATTGTATTCATATATGGTATTATTTGATCTGATTGGATAGCATGCATAACAAAAGCGTTCACTGTACCTCAGTTCACGTGACAATAAAAACTTAAACCTAAACCTAAAACTCTCCCTCTCATACTGTGAAGATTTCTAACACTCAAATGGCAGGATCATTTCACACAGAGGGTGGTGGGTGCATGGAACGATCTGCCAGAGGCAGGTACTATCCCAACACTTAAAAGACATTTGGACAAGTACATAGATAGGGCAGGTTTAGAGGGATATGGACCAAACGCAGGCAGGTGGGACTAGTGTAGCTGGAGCATCTTGGTCAACATGGGCAAGTTGGGCTGAAGGGTATGTTTCCACGGTGACTCTATGATAGCCTGAATATCGGAATCAGTTCCCAGTCTAAAGAGTTATGAGATGACAGAACATTTTTTTCCTTATAAGTGAGAAGGTTGAATCTTCAGGATCACCAATACACAGCAGAGTGAATGACTTATTACAGGAGGATGTTTGGCATGTAAAGAGGATCTTCTGCAGTTGTATAGGTCTCTGGTAAGACCACATCTGAAGTATTGTGTACAGTTTTGGTCTCCTAATTTGAGGAAGGACATCCTTGTGATTGAGGCAGCGCAGTGTAGGTTCACGAGATTGATCCCTGGGATGGCGGGACTGTCATTTGAGGAAAGATTGAAAAGACTAGGCTTGTATTCACCGGAGTTTAGAAGAATGAAACATAGAAACATAGAAATTAGGTGCAGGAGTAGACCATTCGGCCCTTCGAGCCTGCACCGCCATTCAATATGATCATGGCTGATCATCCAACTCAGTATCCCGTACATGCCTTCTCTCCATACCCCCTGATCCCCTTAGCCACAAGGGCCACATCTAACTCCCTATTAAATATAGCCAATGAACTGGCCTCAACTACCCTCTGTGGCAGAGAGTTCCAGAGATTCACCACTCTCTGTGTGAAAAAAAAAAGTTTCTTCTCATCTCGGTTTTAAAGGATTTCCCCCTTATCCTTAAGCTGTGACCCCTTGTCCTGGACTTCCCTAACATCGGGAACAATCTTCCTGCATCTAGCCTGTCCAACCCCTTAAGAATTTTGTAAGTTTCTATAAGATCCCCTCTCAATCTCCTAAATTCTAGAGAGTATAAACCAAGTCTATCCAGTCTTTCTTCATAAGACAGTCCTGACATCCCAGGAATCAGTCTGGTGAACCGTCTCTGCACTCCCTCTATGGCAATAATGTCCTTCCTCAGATTTGGAGACCAAAACTGTACGCAATACTCCAGGTGTGGTCTCACCAAGACCCTGTACAACTGCAGTAGAACCTCCCTGCTCCTATACTCAAATCCTTTTGCAATGAAAGCTAACATACCATTCGCTTTCTTTTACTGCCTGCTGCACCTGCATGCCTACCTTCAATGACTGGTGTACCATGACACCCAGGTCTCGCTGCATCTCCCCCTTTCCCAATCGGCCACCATTTAGATAATAGTCTGCTTTCCCGTTTTTGCCACCAAAATAGATAACCTCACATTTATCCACATTATACTGCATCTGCCAAACATTTGCCCACTCACCCAGCCTATCCAAGTCACCTTGCAGTCTCCTAGCATCCTCCTCACAGCTAACACTGCCCCCCAGCTTAGTGTCATCCGCAAACTTGGAGATATTGCCTTCAATTCCCTCATCCAGATCATTAATATATATTGAATGAGGGGGTAATCTTATAGAAACATATACAATTATAAAAGGACTGGACAAGCTAGATGCAGGAAAAAAATTCCCAATGTTGGGCAAGTCCAGAACCAGGGGCCACAGTCTTAGAATAAAGGGGAGGCCATTTAAGACTGAGGTGAGAAAAAACGTTTTCACCCAGAGAGTTGTGAATTTGTGGAATTCCCTGCCACAGAGGGCAGTGGAGGCCAAATCACTGGATGGATTTAAGAGAGAGTTAGATAGAGCTCTAGGGGCTGGTGGAATCAAGGGATGTGGGGAGAAGGCAGGCACGGGTTATTGATAATAATAATAATAATAATAATAATACATTTTATTTTCGGGCACCTTTCAAATCTCAAGGACACCTTACAAAGATTAACAGAAGAGAAAAAAACATATAGTCGGAGAAAAATAAATAATAAGGACATCATCAATATACAAATTAAAGATAGAAATCGCTCCAAAGACACAAAATCAAAAAAATAAATAAATAAATAAACACAATGTGAAGAGAGAGCAGCGGCAGCTAAAGCGCGCCAGCGTCCACTCTCTCTTCCGACAGCCATCTTGGACACAGACTAACATAGTAACTACACACAGAAAAATCATCCCCCCACAATGGTTACCACTGTGGGGGAAGGCACAAAGTCCAGTCCCCAACCCCAGTTCTCCCAGAAGTCAGGCCTATTGAGGCCACCGCTATTGCCTCTACGGAGGCCCGATGTTCCTGGCCGTTCTGGCCGGGTGGAGTTGCCCCGGCGTCGGGAGAGTCCTCACAGTGGCTGGGCCACCTGGAACGGCCGCTTCCTAGCAGGGGATTGTCGGCTTCGGAAGCCGACAGGGACGCACTGGGTTGGAGCTCCCAGGCTCCCGATGTTAAAGACGGCGCCGCCCGCTCCGCTCCGCAGACCCGCAGCCCGGAGGTGTTGATCTCGGCGGTCACATCTCACCGGAGCTCCAGCGCGGCGACCCAGGCAAGGCATCGCCCGCTCCGCACCACGATAGCGCTCCAGCGCTGGTAGGCCACGAGGACGGGTCGACGGGCAGCCTGGAGAAAAAGCTGCCTCACCGACCAGGTAGGGACCTAGAAGTAAGATTACCTCCTTCCCCCCACATTACGAAGTCCATTTCTCCTACAAACGAAAAACAAGACTTACTAAAAACAAAAAAAAAAATGGATTAAACGGACGGCTGCTGGTTAGCAGCCGTTCCCCAAGATGGCTCCTCCTCCGATGATTGATTGGGGATGAATGGCGGTGCTGGCTCGAAGGGCCGAATGGCCTACACCTGCACCTATTTTCTATGGTTCTATGTTTCTAACAAAAATCATAAATGTTGTTACCATAACACCATTTAAAAGATATTTGGACAGGTACATGGATAGGACAGATTTTTCAGGCAACTGAACCATCCTACCACAACTAGAGAGCAGTCCTGAACTACTATCTACCTCATTGGAGACCCTCGGATTATTTTTGACCAATCTTTACTCAACCTTATCTTGCGCTAAACATTATTCACATTATTCCCTTTATCCTGTCTCTGTACAATGTGGACGGCTCAATTGTAATCATGTATTGTCTTTCCGCTGATTGGTTAGAACGCAACAAAAGCCTTTCACTGTACCTCAGTACACGTAACAGTAAACTAAACTCAACTAAACTAAATATGGGTAGTATTTTGTGCTTAGCCTGACCAGTGAGTTTGTGGGCGATTGGGCCTCTGTGTTTTCACATCTGCAGCCAACTATATTTTTTGTTTAAGACAGACACAAAATACTGGGTAACTCAGCGGGACAGGCAGCATCACTGGATTGAAGGAATTGGTGACGTTTTGGGTGGAGACCCTTCTTCCAATTGAGAGTCGGGGGCGAGGGAGTTTAGAGATATGCCCAAGCGAAATACACCCCAGCGCTGTCAATATTGACTTCTCTAACTTCAAGTAACCTTTGCGTTCTCTCTCTCTCTCCATCCACTCCCCATCCGGTTTCCGATTACATTTTCTCTCTGTTTGCTGTGTTGTCACCTTCGCCTGCATAACATTTCAACATTTTAGTTGATCTCCATCTCATTTGATGTCTCGTTTTCACACCTGGCACTCCCTTCACTGTGTCTCCCTTTCCCCTGAATTTCAGTCTGAAGGAGAGTCTCGACCCGAAACCTCACCCATTCCTTCTCTCCATAGACGGTGCCTGTCCCGCTGAGTTCATCCAGCATTTTGTGTCCATCTTCGGTGTAAACGGGCATCTGTAGTTCCTTCCTGCACATTGAACTGTTCTATTTTTTGTTTAGTTTAGTTTAGAGGTACGGTGAGGAAACAGGTCCTTCAGCCCACCGGGCCCATGCCTACCAATGATCACCCCATACCCTAGTTCCCTACAAACTAGGACAATTTACAGAAGCCAATTACCATACAAACCTTTGTTCTTGGCACCCCCACGCCGGGTCCCTCTTGGTTCTTGGCGGTACAGCCGCCGGTTTACTCTCGGCTCCGTGGCGTGTCTCGGGAGCCTTCAACGGGGACGGTATCCTTGGATACCGTCAACATTGCTTTGGAAGGCACCGATGTGGTTTGAGCTGCCTCGTAACTCCATCGTTGTCTCGTAAAAGATTAAATCCAATGATGGGAAGATCTTGATTCATTTTGCAGCTTAATTCATCTGCACAAGTTATAGAAGTAGAATTCGGCCATGGAGTCTACTCCGCCATTCGATCATGGCTGATTTAATTTTTAGTTTGTTTTAGAGATACAGGGCCTTTGGCTCCCCTGGTCCGCGCTGACCAGCGATCCCTGCACACTAACACCATCCTACACACACTAGCGACAATTTTTACATTTACCAAGCCAATTAACCCGCAAACCTGTACGTCTTTCGAGTGTGGGAGGAAACCGGAGATCTCGGAGAAAACCCGCGCAGGTCATGGGGAGAACGTTCAAACTCCATACAGGCAGCACCTGTATTCGGGATCGAACCCGGGTCTCCAACGCTGCATTCGCTGTAAGGCAGCAACTCTACTGCTGCGCCACCGTGACCGCTGATCTCCGCCTGCTAATCCCATAAATGCTGGCATTAAATTTGCTTTCTTTACTACCGATTCGACTTGCAGATTTTTGGAACTTTTTGGAAGTCCTGCACTCGCACTCCCAAGTCCCTTTGCACCTCCACGATTTCTGGATTCTCTCCCTATTTAGAAAACACTAATCCACGCCTTTATCCTTTTACCAAAATGCATGCACCACACTTTGCTGCACGATATTTCATCTGCCACTTCTCTGCCCACTTTCCTAACCTGTCCAAGTCCTTCTGCAGAGTCCTTGCTTCCTCTACACTACCGATCCCTCCACCTATCTCAGCATCACTCCTTGCCTACAGATTGCCGTTTGGTAAAACATAGCGGTCGTTTAGTTTCAGTTGCATCTCCTTGGGAACTCACTCTGGCTGTGAATGCTGTGAGGAATAACGCCATCTGCTTCTGTTTTCTTTACTTTCTGTCGCTCGGGTTCCCTTTCTTGAAGAAACCTGGCAAATTTCCTCGGTACTCGTGTGCATGTTGAAGTTCGCCGAGACATTTTTACTGATTGCATATTTGAAGGATAAAGCATACAGCTTAGACATTCTAGCTGCTGTCATGTTAATGCTGGCACCAATCCGTTTTGTGCCAAAGAATTTGGGCTTTATTGAACTAGTATTGGAGTTATTAATATATAAGCACTTCGCTTTGAACGCAGGGGTCATAAGAGTCATACAGCATTGAAACAGCCCAACTTACCCACACTAGCCAACATGTCCCAGCTACGCTAGTCCCACCTGCCTGCGTTTGGTCCATATCCCTCCAAACCTGTCCTATCCATGTAACTGTCTAACTGTTTTTCAAACGTTGTGATCGTACCTGCCCCAACTACCTCTTCTGGAAACTCATTCCATGCACCCACCACCCTTTGTGTGAAAAAGGTATCCCACAGATTCCTAAACATTTAGGCAGGTACATGGATAGGACAGGTTTAGAGGGATATGGGCCAAACGCAGGCAGGTGGGACGAGTAGAGCTGGGACAGGTTGGTCGGTGTGGGAGGTTGGGCGGAAGGGTCTGTTTCCACAAAGTATCACTCGATGGCAGGATAGTAATAAACGGCCAACTTGCAAATTGGTTTTCTTTCCACATTGATTTATGTCTAGTATCGTTTATTGACGGCGTGGCCTTTTGTCCCCCGCAGGTTCTCTTAGCAACGGTTCCACTAACGGAACAATACCGTTACCCGAGGCGGGAGTCGGAGTTGGGAAAGAGGACGGGTCAAACGCATCGCAGAAAGGAGATGGAAACGACACAAGCTCATCGGAGAACGAGGATGGGCCGATTAGAAAGAGGTGAGTCGCGGAGATCTTGCCAAGAATATTGGTTCACCTTGCTGAATGCGGCATCTGCTGAGGATCCATTTCTCTTGAAATTGGCACGTCCAGTCGGTGGGGTCAGTTGTGTTGAGTTCGATTGTGATCATGTATTGTCTTTCCGCTGACTGGTTAGCACGCAACAAAAGCTTTTCACTGTTCCTCGGTGCACGTGACAATAAACTAAACTGAACGATTGTCCCTGGGGCCACAGTTCATAATATCCCGTGCTGGAATGGGACAAATTACCAGGCATCTCCTCTTTCCAAATAAAAAACACACAGGTTCTGGAGTAACTCATCAATATCTCTGGAGAACATGGATGGGCAACGTTTCTGGTTGGGACACTTCTTCAGACTAATTCTAGTAGGGGGGAGTACACTGGAAAAGAGGTGGGGACGGGACGAAGCCTGGCAAGTGCTAGTTTGAGTTTAGATTATTGTTATGTACACCCAGTTACAGTGAAAAGCTTTTGTTGCGTGCCAATAAAGGCGTGGACCATTTTCTAAATGGGGAGAGAATCCGGAAATCAGTGGTGTGAAGGGACTAGGGAGTGTTGGTGCAGGATTCCCAAAACGTTAATTTGCAAGTCGAATCGGTAGTAAGGAAGGGGAATGCAATCATTTACTTCAAAAGGGCTAGAATACAAAAACAGGGATGTAAAATGCTGAGGCTCTATAAGGTGATGGTTAGGCTGCGTTTTGATCAATTTTGGGCCCCATATCGGAGGAAGGATGTGCTGGCTCTGGAGAGGGTCCAGAGGAGGTTTACGAGAATGATTCCAGGAATTAGTAGGTTACCGTAAGATGAGCGTTTGACAGCACTGGGCTTCTACTCGCTAGACGAAGTGAACCTCATTGAAACTTACCGAATAGTGAAAGGCCTGGATAAAGTGGATGTGGAGAGGATGTTTCTTATAGTGGGAGAGTCTAGACCAGAGGTCATAGCCTCAAAATAAAAGGGTGTACCTTTTGAAAGTAAATAAGGCGTAATTTCCTAAGTCAGGTGGTGGTGAATCTGTTGAATTCATTGCCACAAACTACTGTGGAGGCCATCAGTGGATATTTTTAAGGTGGAGATTGAGATTCTTGATTTATAAGGGTTTCAGGGGTTATGGGGAGAAGGCAGGCGAATGGGGTTGAGAGGGAAAGATAGATCAGCCATGATTGGATGGCAGAGGGGCCGAATGGCCTAATTCAGCTCCTATGTCTTCTGGTCTTATGCTAACTTTATCTTTGTAGTAACAGATAAGGCAGATAGTCAGAACCTTTTTTCCCAGAGTGGAAATGTCAAAGACTAGAGGGCATAGTTTTACAGTAAGTGGCGCAACGTTTAAAGGGACGTGTGAGGCGAGTTTTTTACACAGGGTAGTGTGTGTGTGGAATGTGCTGCCAGGGGTGGTGGTGGAGGCAGATTGGAAAGTGGGGTTTTGAAGGCATTTAGATAGAGTCATAGTCATACAGCATGGAAACAGGCCCTTCGACCCAACTAGCACACACTGGCCAACTAGTTACACTAGTCCCACCAGTCTGCATTTGGCCCATATCCCTCCAAACCCGTCCTATCCATGTACCTGTCTCTTAAATGTTGCGATAGTACCTGCCTCAACTACCTCCTCCAGCAGCTCGTTCCATACACCCACCACCCTTTGTGTGCAAAAGTTACCCCTCGAGTTCCTATCAAATCTTCTCACCTCACCTTAAATCTTCTCATCTTACCACACCTTCACCATGAACCTATGCCCTTTGGTTCTCGATTTTCTGGGTAAGGGACTTTGTGTGTCTACCTGATCTATTCCTCTCATGAGGTTTTACACCTCTACAACAGACAATAGGTGCAGGAGTAGGCCATTTGGACCTTCGGGCCAAGATCACCCCTCATTCTGCTGCGCTCCGAGGAATAGAGTCCCAGCACTGCTCAACCTCTTCCTACAGCTCAGGCTGTTCTTAAACTGTTTCTTAGAGTCCCTGCCTCAACTACCTTCTATGGCACACAAAATTGCTGGAGAAACTCAGTGGGTGCAGCAGCATGTATGGAGCGAAGGAGATATCTCCTTCGCTCCATAGATGCTGCTGCACCTGCTGAGTTTCTCCAGCATTTTTGTGTACCTTCGATTTTCCAGCATCTGCAGTTCCTTCTTAAATACCTCTCTGGCAGCTGGCTTCATCTACCACCTCCCATAGGCACACGTAGACATGCAGGAAATGGATGGGTATGGATCACGCGCAGGCAGATGACATTTGTTTAATTTGGCATCATGTTCAGCACAGACATTGTGAGTCGGAAGAACTGGGTGACGTTTTGGGTCGAGACCCTTCTTCAGACTCTCCCAGTCTAAAGAAGGGTCTCGAGCCGAAACGTCACCTATTCCTTCTCTCTAGAGATGCTGCCTGCCCCGCTGAGTTACTCCGGCATTTTGTGTCCCTCTTCGATTTAAACCAGCATCTGCGGTTCCTTCTTGCACATTTTATGGGCCGAAGGGCCTGTTTCTGTGCTGTACTGTTCTAGGCTCTGTGTTCTGTCACTCTGACCCACAAATGCAAGAGCTTGAACACTCTTGTATTAGGCAGCAGAGGGTTTTATTGTCAATTGTTCCAAAACGAAACAATGAAATGTTTACTTGCAGCAGCTCAACATATGTGTAAACATGTGCAGGAAAGAACTATGCTGGTTTAAATCGAAGGTAGACACAAAATGCTGGAGTAACTCAGCGTGACAGGCAGCATCTCTGGAGAGAAGAAATGGGTGACATTTCGGGTCGAGACCCTTCAGACTGAATACGTAAAAATAATGTGTAGGAAGGAACTGCAGATTCTGGTTTAAATCGAAGAGAGACACAAAATGCTGGAGTCAATATTTCACTTGGGCAGCTTACAAGGATAAGGAGTGATAATATTGACTTCTCTAACTTCAAGTAACCCTTGCTTTCCCTCTCCCTCCATCCCTCCCCACCCTAGTTCTCCGACTGGTTCCACTGTCCTCCTGATTAAATTTCACTGTTTGTACGCCTCGTGGTCACCTTCCCCTCAGCTAACAATGATCCAGGGATCATTTTCTTTGACCCTCGTCACCTTTGACCTCTCGTTTTCACACGTTATCCTTCTTTGTTTCACTCTCCCCCGTCTCAGTCTAAAGAAGGGTCTTGACCCGAAACATCATCCATTCCTTCTCTCAAGAGATGCTGAGTGACTCCAGCACTTTTGTGCAAACATAATACTCTGCTAAACAACATTAAAAAAATCCAAAACAAATCAGTGTACGTAAAAAAGAAAAAGAGACAAATAAATAGACAATAATAGAGCAAATTCAAAATTAATGTTCCCCAGTATATATAGCCTATTTGGAGGTTGTGGTGTTTAATAACCTGATGGCTGTAGGGATGAAGCTGCTCCTGAACCTCGACGTTACGGTTTTCAGGGTTCATCACTTTTTGCAGTCTTCTTTGCTCCTGGGCGTTCAAGTTGCCGAACCAGGCCGTGATGCAACCAGTCAATATGCTCTCTACACCTGTAGAAGTTCAAGAGAGTATTTGTTGATATACCAAATCTCCTCACTCTTAGATTGGTTTAGAAATACAGCGTGGAAACAGGCCCTCCGGCCCACAGAGTCTGCACCGACCATCAACCCCCACGCGTTAACACTATCCTACACATCCTAGGGACAATTTACATTTATACCAAGCCAATTAACCTACAAACCTCTACGTCTTTGGACTGTGGGAAGAATGAAGATCTCGGAGAAAAGCCACATAGATCACGGGGAGAACGTGCAAACTCCGTACAGACAGCACCCGTAGTCGGGATCGAACCCGACTCTCTGCACGATAAGGTCATAACAAATAGGACTAGAATTAGGCCATTTGGTCCATCAAGTCTACTCCGCCATTCAATCATGGCTGATCTATCTCTCCCTCCTAACCCCATCCTCCTGCATTCTCCCCATAACCCCTGACACCTGTACTAATTAAGAATCTCTCAATCTCTGCCTTAAAAATATCCACTGGCTTGACCATCACAGCCTTCAGCAAAGAATTCCACAGATTCACCACCCTCTGACTAGAGAAATTTCTACGCATCTCCTTCCTAAAAGAACATCCGTTTATTCTGAGGCTGTGACCTCTAGTCCTAGACTCTCCCACTAGTGGAAACATCCTCTCCACATCCACTCTATCCAAGCGTTTCACTATTCTTGTGCCACCAACAGACTAACCTCGCATCCTGCTTTAAATTGTATGTATTTGGTGCAGTCAGGAAATTGTAATGACAGGAAATTAAAAGGACATTGGGAACATTTTAATTTGGTGTCAAGTCATATGACTTCATTCTGTGACAGATATTGAAATGAATAATGATAGAATGCAAATACTTGTTCCATTTTAAAGAACCTGGCTGGATAATTGTATTTTATGTATCACTGAAATAATGAGCTGCAAACATCCCCATTAGTTTAGTTGAGAGATACATCGTGGAAATAGTCCCTTTGGCCCACTGAGTTTGCGCCGACCAGTGATCAACCCTACACTCGTTCGATCCTGCACACTAGGGACAATTTACAGAAGCGAATTAACTTACAAACCTGTATGTCTTTGGAGTGTCAGAGAAAACCGGAGCACTCGTGCGGCACGGTGGCGCAGCTGTAGAGTTGTCGCCTCACAGCGCCAGAGACCAGGGTTCCACCCTGACTACGGGTGCTGTCCATACGGAGTTTGTATGTTCTCCCCGTGACCTGCGTGACTTTTCTTCAGGTGCTCCCGGTTTCCTCCCACGCTCCAAAGACATGTAGGTTTGTAGGTTAATTGGTTTCTGTAAGATAAGGCTAGTTTCTGTAGGAGAGGGCTAGTGTACAGGGTGACAGCAGGTCGGTGTGGACTCAGTGGTGGAGGTCACGTCAGTGGATAGTTTTAAGGCAGAGGAAGATAGATTCTTCATCAGTACGGGTGTCAGGGGTTACGGGGACAAGGCAGGAGAATGGGGTTGAAAGGGAAAGATAGGTCTGCTATGATTGAATGGCGGAGTAGACTTGATGGGCCGTATGGCCTAATTCAGCTCCTATTCCTTATGAACTTATAAAATGGGGATAACAAAGAACTAAAAGTTAATGGGTGAAGGACGGTCGGCGTGGACTGAAGGGCCTGTTTCCCTGCTGTATCTCTAAAACTAAACTAAAACAAAAAGAAATACCACTAAAACTAAATGAAATGTCATAACAGAAGCCATCTAAAGGGCCTGTCCCACTTTCACGACCTAATTCACGACCTATGTTACTCGTGGACATTTTTCATTATGCTAGAAAAACGCCCCGACCTACTTGATGCCCCGAGTACCTACGACTAGCATCACAGCCTGCTACGACCTACCTACGACCTCGTGACGATCATGCTGCGAGTATGAGTCAAGGGCAAACTCGGCAGAGGTCATGAATTAGGTCGTAAAAATGGGACAGGCCCTTTAGCCTTTCTTCATAGTTTAGATGTGGTAAAGTGTAGGAAGGAACTGCAGGTGCTGGTTTAAACCGTAGATAGACACAAAAAGGTGGAGTAACTCAGGGGGTCAGGCACCATCTCTGGCGAAAAGGAATAGGTGACGTTCGGGTCGAGACCTTTCCTCAGACTGAAGACTTCCGAAGAAGGGTCGAGACCCAAAACATCACCTTTTCTCCAGGGATGCTGTCTGACCCACCCGCTGAGTTACTCCAGCCTGTTCATTTTAGATTTGGTAAATATAGTTTCACCTTGTTCCCTCTGCCCTGGCACCTTCCTGGTTCCAATAACATACAGCTGCTGGTAATGTTTACAGAGGGAGGCATTGAGTTTTAAGTTTGGTGCAATGATATTAAACGTTGCGCATGAGATAAAATGAAAGTATATGTGCCCAGGAATGCTGTGGGATGTTGCCAGGACTCGAGGGCCTGAGCTATCGGGAGAGGTTGAGCAGGCTGGGACTCTATTCCTTGGAGCGCTGGAGGATGAGGGGTGATCTTGTAAAAGTGTAAAACCTCATGAGGGGAATAGATCAGGTAGACGCACAAAGTCTCTTGCCCAGAGTAGGGGAATCGAGAACCAGAGGACACAGGTTTAAGGTGAGGCTGGAAAGATTTGATAGGAACCTGAGGGGTAACTTTTGCACACAAAGGGCGGCGGGTGTATGGAACGAGCTGCTGGAGGAGGTAGTTGAGGCAGGTACTAATGCAACGTTTAAGAGACAGGTACATGGATAGGACAGGTTTGGAAGGATTTGGGCCAAACGCGGGCAGATGGGACGAGTGTAGATGGGACATGCTGGGCAGTGTGGGCAACTTGGGCCGAAGGACCTGTTTCCACACTATATGGCTCTATGACACAATGAAGATTTTAGGAGTCATTCTAGCCTGCCCACAAATAACTAAATAATTTGGTTAAGATTAGAGTGAAGAAAGTTGTTTGGTTTCGCTTTGATATCTTTCCATCCCACACAGCTGTTGGTGATAAGGTCAGAACTGTGAAGAGAGATATTTATAAAGAGCAGATGTAAGAAGGTGAGATAGATTTATTTTAGTTTAGAGATACAGGCCCACTGAGTCCGCGCCAAACTGGCGATCCACTATCCTACACACACACCAGGGACACAAGGCTGTTCCAGTTTCCTCTCACACCCCAAAGACGTGCATGTTTGTAGGTTAATTGGCTTTGGTAATAAATTGTAAATTGACCCTAGTGTGTAGAATAGTGCTAGTGTACAGGGTGATCACTGGTGGGTACTGACCCGTTGGGCTGAAGGCCTTGTTTCCGTGATGCAGTTATAAAGTCTAAAGGATGATTGAAAGTCAACGTGGGCCGAAGGGCCTGTTTCCAAACTGTACCTCTAAACTAAGCTAATGGAAAAGTCCTGAGCTACTATCTACTTCATTGGAGACCCTCGGACTATTCTTGACTGGACTTTATCTTTCACTAAATGATTTTCGGCACAGACATTGTGGGCCAAAGGGCCTGTTTTCGTGCTGTACTGTTTTATGTCCTGTGAAGGATGTATGGTGTGTGTGGCGATGTTGAACTAGGTATTGCACTGTGTATTTGGCAGAGGTTTAGGGGCTCAGCTGATAGTGAATATTCTGCCAAGTTGTTCCCTTGTAGTTTAGAGTTTAGGGGGCGGCACCCTGGCGCAGCTTTAAAGTTGCTGCCTTACAGTACTAGAGACTCGGGTGCAATCCTGACTACGGGTGCTGTCTGTACGGAGTTTGTACGTTCTCCCCGTGACCTGCGTGGGTTTTCACCGCAATCTCCAGTTTCCTCCCACATTCCAACGACGTACAAGTTTGTAGGTTAATTGGCTTGGAATAATTGTAAATTGTCCCTGGTGTGTATAGTGTTAGTGTGCGGGGATTGCTGGTCGGTACGGACCCGGTGAGCTCAGGGGTTTGTTTCCGTGCTGTGTCTCTAAACTAAACTAAACTAAACTAAATCTGCAGGAAGGAACTGCAGATGCTGGTTTAAATCGAAGATGGACACAAAAAGCTCAGCGGGGCAGACAGCATCTCTTGAGAGAAGGGATGGGTAACGTTTCGAGTCGAGGCCCATCTTCAGACTGAAGAACTCTGAAGAAGGGTCTCGACCCGAAACACCACCCATTCCTTCCCTCCAGAGATGCTGCCTGTCCCGCTGTGTTGAACTAAACTGCAATGGGAAGAGTGCCAATTCCTTTGGTAGCAAGCATGGCTTTCATAAGCAGAACGAAACTCTGATGTATTAGGGGATCTGGAAGTTAGCACATATGTTTATGAACTGTCAGCAATTCTGCTCAGTTGGAAAGAATAGTGTTGCATAAAGAGAGAGAGTGCATCCAAAGGACCAGTGAGGCGACGCTGTTCTTAAATCAGTTCCAACTGCTTAGTTTAGTTTGGCGATACAGAGCAGAAACAGGCCCTTCGGCCCACCAAGTCCGTGCCGACCGGCAATCCCAGCACACCAACACTATCCTATACGCACTAGGGACAATTTACATTCATACCAAACCTTGTCTTTGGAGTGTGGGAGGGGAAAACCCACTCAGGTCATGGGGAGAACGTACAAACTCTGTACAGAGAGCACCCGTAGTCAGGATCAAACCCGGGTCTCTGGTACTGTGAGGCAGTAGCACCACCTCTGCGCCGCCTTGCTGTTCCAGTTACCTCAACATAGGAATATCCTTGCGAGGCATCAGGCAGGGCTGCAAAGGTTGTGAACTTTCCTCTCTGGGGAGGGAATGTTAAGTTGCTGCCTTAGGGGCCTGTCCCACTTTCACCACCTAATTCACGACCTCTGCCGAGGGTGCCCTTGACTCATACTCGCAGCATGGTCGTCACGAGGTCGTAGCAGGCTGTGATGCTAGTCGTAGGTACTCGTGGCATCAAGTAGGTCGGGGCATCTTTTCTAGCCTGATGAAAAATGCCCACGAGTAAAAAAGGTCGTGAATTAGGTCGTGAAAGTGGGGCAGGCCCTTTACAGCGCCAGAGACCCGGGTTTGATCCTGACTGTGAGTGCTGTCTGTACGGAGTTGGAATGGAATGGAATACTTTATTGTCACATGTGACTAGGCACAGTGAAACTCTGCATCATACGCAATGTGTACAAATAGCGGCCACCTACACGCTGACAAAGTTATAAAGTACGCCAGCTCCTCCTGTGCTCTCCCACCTCCCCCACAGCGGTTCCCCCAAACCGGGTGCCCGTTGATTGCTAATCAAAAAACTGGAAAAGTATGGAATCAGGGGGGTTGTACTAGAGTGGATGAGAAGCTACATAAGTAAAATACATCAGTTTGTGCAAATAGGGGACTGCAAATCAACATGCTTAGAAATAACTTGTGGAGTCCCACAGGGGTTGGTTTTGGGCCCCAAATTATTTATTTTGTATATTAATGATATATGTAGGGTGTCAAACCTCTTGAAATTTGTGTTATTTGCAGATGACACTAATATTTTCTGTGATGGGGACAATTTGCAGCAGCTTTTGGAGGTGGTCACAGCAGAAATGAGTAAACTAAAAACATGGTTTGATTTGAATAAATTATCATTCAATTTAAACAAAACCAAACTTATGCTGTTTGGAAAACGCAAAATAAATACACAAGTAAAAGTAATGATAAATAATGTTGAAATAGAAAGAATGTATGAAAATAAAAATAAAAATAGGTGTTATTCATGATCACAAAATCTGCTGGAAACCCCATATAAAACATGTGAGAGCAAAAGTAGCACAGAGTATTGGAGTGATGGAGAAAGCAAGGCATGTTTTGAATGAGAGAGCACTGTATATTCTGTATAGCTCACTTGTGTTACCGTATTTAAATTACTGTGTGGAAGTATGGGGCAACACCTACAAAACCACCTTACAATCACTGAGCACACTACAAAAAAGAGCTATTCGTATAGTAAACAATGTAGGATATCATGAACACACCAATATACTGTATTTAAAATTACGCACCTTAAAGATTAAGGATCTGGTAGAATTTAAGACTGCACAAATAATTTATAAAGCAAAAAATAAACTGCTACCTGTAAACATACAAAAACTGTTCAAAGACAGAGAGGGGGGTTATAACTTCAGAGGGAAACTAAACGAAACGGCATTATGCTCGGACCAATTAAAAAAGTATGTGTATTTCCATTTGTGGGGTGGTTTTGTGGAATGGTCTTGACGAAACGATTAAACAAAGTATGAATATAATGCAATTTAAAACAATGTACAAAAGATATATTTTTGAAAAGTACAGTAATGGGGAAGGAGAATGTAAATCTCACAGATGTTAATGGTGATTGTTCTTTTTGTTCTTTTCTTTTTTTGTTCTCTTTTTTCTGAATAGCTTGATTGGAATAGTTTTATTTGAATTGTCTGTTTAGTTTATTTTATTGAATTTTGCATTTGTTAATGGCGAAGAATGGGGGTAGGACTTGACAAGCATAGGCTTCTTCTTATCCCTTTTCGAACGAGTCTAATGTGTATTATGTTGAAATTGGCTTTTGATTTTTTAATTTATGTATGTACATATATGTTATGTATGTGTGTATATGTATGTATGTATGTATATATGTATATGTATGTATGTGTGTATGTATGTATATATATATATGTATATATATAATTTTCTTTTTATTTATTCATTTTCACCTTTTCTTTTCTTCTTTTTTTAATTGTTCGAAATAAAAGATATCAATCAATCAATTGTTCCCCTCCCTCCCTCACGGCCGTCCCCCCCCCCCCCCCCACCACGCTTTCATCGACCGTCGACCACGAGCTTTTACCCCGCCGACGCCCCCCACTTCACGTGCCTGCCTCGTCTGTCGGTCGGCGCCATCTTTGGCCGCCGCATCGACCTCCGCACCATCGCCGCCGGGTCCTCTCCAGACGCCTCTGTGGTGCCGACCCAGACCTCAGCCGCGGACTCAATCGACCAAAGTGCCGTTGGCCGCGGGCTCCGCCGACCCGCAAGTCCCCAGCCAGGGCGCAGAGCCGGGTTTCTCCGCGGTCATTCGGGAGTCATCGGTACTGTGGCGCCTCAATAAAGTCTTTTTGTGTTCCCAGTTCACAGCCACGGCCCTGGCGGGAAGCCTTGTACGTTTTCCCCGTGACAGCTTGGGTTTTCTCCCAGTGCTCTGGTTTCTTCTCAAACTCCAAAGACGTACAAATTTGTAGGTTGATTGGCTATGGTTAAAAATAATGTAATTGTCCCTTGTGTGTGTAGGATAGTGCTAGTGTATGGGGTGATCGCTGGTCTGCGGGGCCGACTTTCTCTCTGTATCTCTAAAGTCTAAAGTAAAGTCTCAAAGTCCAATCATTCCACGGGCTAGATGAGTGTTGGAAGCCAGCACCATCTAATTCTTGGCCAGAGGCATTTTCCCCCTCCCTGTTCCTCCCACTCCTCTCAATAAATTGAACAGGAGAAAGATATACTGGTATGACACGGAAATATTTCAGTGTTTTGTAGCTAATGGAGCCATTTAGGAGCTGTGGGATAATAAGAAATGCTGTTCATGCACATCAAAGTCTGTCGGAAATAAGATAATGGCCCATTGATCATTGTAATAGTTAATTGAACTGTGCAAGTATGTGGAAAGACACAGAGTGCTGGAGTAGCTCGGCGGGTCAGGCAGCATCTCAGAAGAACATGGATAGGTGATGTCTAGGGTCATACAGCACCTGGACTTGCACATATTTCTACCCTACCCCTCCTCTCCAGTCTACCCACTAAGGGCGGCACGGTGGCACAGCTGGTAGAGCTGCTGCCTTACAGCGCCAGAGACCCTGGTTCGATCCTGACTACGGGTGCTGTCAGTACAGAGTTTGTACGTTCTCCCCCAGACCTGCGTGGGTTTTCTCCGTGTGCTCCGGTTTCTTCCCACACTCAAAAGACATACAGGTTTGTAGGTTAATTGGCTTTGGTAAATAAAAATGGTAAATTGTCCCTAGTGTGTAGAATAGTGCTAGTGTAAGGAGTGATAGCTGGTCGGCGCAGACTCGGTGGGCCGAAGGGTTTGATTCCGCGCTATATCTCTAAACTAAACTAAACGTGCGTGGAGTCATTTCCTTCTATGTATAATCAGCGACCAGCAGTTTGGTTTGTTTTAGTTTAGAGATACAGTGCGGAAACAGGCCCTTCTGCCCACCGAGTCTCCGAATGTGGTAGATAGTAGTTCAGCACTGCTCTCTAGTTGTGGTAGGACAGTTCAGTTGTCTGATAACAGCTGGGAAGACACTGTCCCTGAATCTGGAGGTGTGCGTTGTCACATTTCTACACCTTTTGGGGGAGGGGAGAAGAGGGAGTCACTCCCTCATTACATATAAATAGGCAGTTAATCTACATAATGTCCAATTGTTTTTGGGACGTGTGTTCGTGCAAGCTAATGCTTTCTCGAAGATTTTGCTCCTGGATATTGTGCTATTACTGCAATGCTCGGATATTTGCACTGTGATATAAAAATAGCAGTGTAGACCCTTTCCAGTCACTACCACAAGTAGGCTGGTGTGATGTTGTGGAAAGAAGCTGATACATCTGTTATGGATATGCACTGCACAAAACTGCAAAGCCAACTAAAATATTGCAGCATTTACTAAAATAGCAAATATTTACCTCAGCTGCCTGACCCGCTGAGTTCCTGCAGCACTTTGTTTTCTGCTCAAGATGCCAGCATCTGCAGTCGCCTGTGCTTCCATTTTATTTTACGCAATGGTTAGGGCACGGTGGACCTGTTTACACAAGTTCTGGATTGATAGTAAGTCATGTTAACAGAGGGAAGATACTAACATCGAGAGCAGGTTGGCTGCATGGCAGAAGGCAAAGAATGGCAATAAAGGGGGCTTTTCTGGTTGGCTGCCAGTGACTAGCGGAGTTCCGCAGGGCTCGGTGCTGGGGCCGCTGGTGTTCACATTGTATATTAATGATTTTGACGAAGGAATTGAAGGTCCAAGATTCAAATTTATTTGTCACATGCACCAACTAAGGTACAGTGAAATGAATTTGCCAGCAGCGATGCAATTGAAAAAAGAACACACAATACACAATAGAATTTAACATAAACATCCACCACAGCATTCTTCATTGTGGTGGAAACAATAAAGTTCAGTTAGTCCTGTTTCTTTGTTCACCCGTGGTCGGGGCCTTGAGCCCCCCGTGGACGCTGCTACGGATGGCCAGATGTACAGGCCTGCTCGTCGGGATGATCGAAACTCTGACATCGGGATGGTCAAATACACTGGAGTGCCCGAATTGGCCACTTTCTTACCGGAGACTGCGGCTTCCGGATGATACAGGCTGCAGGCCGACGGTCGGAGCTCTCCTCCGGCGATCCCCAGCAAGGAAACCCAGGCATCCACGCCACCCGTGGCTAGAAGCTCCGCAGACCACAACCTCATGATGCCAAAGTCACCGGGCCTGCGATCGGAGCACTCCTCTCAGGCGTCCCCCAGCAAGGGATTGCTCTGCTCCGTGATGGAAAAGTCCGCTGCTGGAGCTCTGGGTCCGACTCCGGGAAAGGTCACACCAATCCAAGCTGTTAGGTCGCAAGGGAGGCGGAGAAGCGACATGGAAAAAGTCGCCTCTCCGTAGAGGAAGTGACTGAAAAATTGGGTCGAGAGGGAATGATAGATCAGCTATGATTGGATGGCTGATTGGCTTAATTCTGCTCCTAGAAACTATGAACTTTATTGTCACGTGTGCCGAGGTACAGTGAAAACCTTTTTTGTTGTTGCTATCCAATGGGAGGAATGACTATACATGATTACCATCCAAAGTGTATAGATATAGGATAAAGGGAATAACGCTTAGTGCAACACCTCATCCTTTCCTTGGGCTGCTTACAACCCAGCGATTTGAATATTGAAATGTTACAGGGGAACAGGTTGAAGGATCTGACTAGTAGAAGGCCCACTTGTCTGCTTAGTTACTTGTGTTGGGATTTGCGGGATCTGGTTTTACAGCAACACCTCGCTCTCTGTCTGTCTCTCTCTCTGTGGTCTCTGTCTGTCTCTGTCTGTCTGTCTCTGTCTGTCTGTCTCTGTCTGTCTGTCTCTCTCTCTCTGTCTCTCTCTCTCTGTCTCTCTCTCTGTCTCTCTCTCTCTCTCTCTCTGTCTCTCTCTGTCTCTGTTTCTCTCTTTCTCTCTGTCTCAGTCTCTCTCTCCTCTTCCTGTTGAGAGTCATTGTCTGTATCTCGTTATCACCTCGCCCACAGCCAACCGTTCCCTTGATCATCGTAACATTTTTTTTGCATATCTTTCATTCATTTGATTCTCTCCACATCACCGTCTATAAATCTCGTTTCCCTCTCCCTCTGACTCTTAGTCTGAAGAAGGGTCTCGACCCGAAACGTCATCCATTGCTTCCCTCCAGAGTTGCTGCCTGTCCCGCTGAGTTACTCCAGCATTTTGTGACTATGCTGCTTGTCCCGCTGAGTTACTCTGGCATCTTTGTGTCTATAAAGAGATGGAAGGCGCAGATGGACAATGCTGAGCCGATGTCTGGGTGGAAATTGGCAGGAAAAGTAATAAAATTGTTCTGTGGGAATATAGGAAGCAGTCATCAGTGTACAGGGAAATGATCTGGAGATACAGACTCACATCTCAGCTGGAGAGCTGAAGAGCAGTTAGTTCATTAAATCTGGGATAAGCATCTGCAATGCCAATAAACTTGAGTATTAGACCACCAGAACTGTGGAAACCCATCGTGACTCTTGCGTGTATGATGATGATGTTGCAGTCACTGGATCAGAACCAAAAAGCACTTTGGGAAGCAATACGGGTGCCAGCAATGTTTAGTCTAGACCATGTGGTGTTGCAGTCTGCAGCGTGGAGGCTGTGGGGCTGGAGCTGAGCCTGCAACTCAGTGCAGGGTCAGTTTATAGACACGGATTGCTGGAGTAACTCAGCGGGACAGGCAGCATCTCTGGAGAGAAGGAATGGGTGACGTTTTGGGTCAAGACCCTTCTTCCGTTTCAGTTTAGTTTTATTGTCACGTGTACCGAGGTAAAGTGAAAAGCTTTATATTGTGTGCTAACCAGTCACCAGAAGGGCCAATCTTTGGAAAGTGAACCAAATGTCACACACGTGAAGAGATGTCATCGCATAAAGTAGTTCATTAAAACATTCTTGTAAGAGATTAATCTTATTAATTGCTATTTTCAATACATGACAATAAAGACAATACATGATTACAATCAATGCATTTACAGTGTATAGATTCAGATTCAGATTCAGATTCAATTTTAATTGTCATTGTCAGTGTACAGTACAGAGACAACGAAATGCATTTAGCATCTCCCTTGAGTGTTTAACCTGAATATAGATGTTGCAGGAAGGAACTGCAGATGCTGGTTTAAACTGCTGGTTAAACTCGCAGTTTAAGCTGCTAGAGTGAGGCTGTACCTCATATTCGGTTTAGGTAGCTTACAACCCAACAGTATGAACATTGAAGATAGACACAAAATGCTGGAGTAACTCAGCGGGACACGCAGCATCTCTGGATAGAGGGAATGGGTGATGTTTCGGGTCGAGACCCTTCTTCAGACTCAAAGTGTATTGATACTGATAAGGGAATAACGTTTAGTGCAAGGTAAATCCAGCAATGTCTGACCAAGGATAGTCCGAGGGTCAACAATGAGGTAGATAGTAGTTCAGGACTGCTCTCTGGTTGTAGTAGGATGGTTCAGTTGCCTGATAATAGCTGGGAAGAATCTGTCCCTGAATCTGGAGGTGAGCGTTTTTACACTTCTATACTTTTGCCTGATGGGAGAGGGGAGAAGAGGGAGTGGCCAGGGTGCGACTGGTCCTTGATTATGCTGCTGGCCTTGCCGAGGCAGCGTGAGGTGTAGATGGAGTCAATAGAAGGGAACAGATGAGGTAGCGGTTCCAGACGGAGAGGCGAGGGTCGGGGGAGTCGCTGGTGGAGGCCCGTGGCAGGCTGGAGCACATTTTGGCTCCTTCACTGCAATCTCGTTTCCCTTTCCCCTGACACTCAGTCTGAAGAAGGGTCACGACCCGAAACGTCACCCATTCCTTTTCTCCAGAGAAGCTGCCTGTCGCGCTGAGTTACTCCAGCATTATTTGTCTATCTTCGGTGTAGACCAGCATCTGCAGTTCCTTCCTACACATTTAGTTTAGTTTGGTTTACTGTCACATGTACCGTAGTTTAGTTTTGAGATACAGCGCGGAAACAGACCCTTTGGCCCACTGAGCCTGCACCGACCACCGATCCCTGTACCCTAACACTATCCTACACACACTGGGGACACTTTACAATTTTTTTAATCGAAACCAATTGACTTTCAAACCTGCACGTCTTTGGAGTGTGGGAGAAAAACAGAGCACCCGGAGGTATCCACAGTGTATAGATACGTGATAAAGGGAATAACATTTAATTTAAAGTGAATTTAATTTATTGTCATGTGTACTAAGGTATAGTGAAGAGCTTTGTTGTGTGCTAACTAGTCAGCAGAAAGACAATACATAATTACAATCGAGCCGTTCACAGTGTACAGATAGGAATATTGTTTAGTGCAAGGTAAAGTCTGATCAAAGATTGTCCGAGGGTCTCAAATGAGGTAGATGGTAGCTCAGAACCGCTCTCTCGTTGTTGATAGGATGGTTCAGCTACCTGATAACAGCTGGGAAGAAACTGTCCGTGAATGTGGAGGTGTGCGTTTTGTCTGCACGGAAACAGGTCCTTTGTTCCACCGAATCCGCGTCGACCAACGATCACTCCGTACATTAGCACTATCCTACACACTAAGGACAATTTGACAAGGTTACCAAAGCCAATTAACCTACAAACAAGTACACCTTTGGAGTGTGGGAGGAAACCGGAGCACGCGCAGGTCACAGGGAAACCGTACAAACTCCGTACAAACAGCACCCGCAGTCAGGATCGAACCCGGGTCTACGGTGCTGTGAGGCAGCAACTCTAATGCTGCGCCACTGTGCCACCCTTACATTTTAAACTGCAAGGGAACAATCTGGTTTAACGAATCAGGTTTAGAGGCATATGGGCCAAACGTAGGCATGCAGGAGTGGAAGGGACATGTTGGTCGTTGTGGCCAAGTTGGGCCGAAGGGCCTGTTTCGACGCTGTATGACCTTCCTCCCATAATCCCCCTGTACAAGCATTGCAAGGGCAAGGAGCAGTCACTGAGTACACGCACATAATTCCCACTAGCTTCAAGCCACTTCAAGGGTGTCGGATGTTATGGGGAGAAGGCAGAAGAATGGGGTTAGTAGAGATAGATCAGCCATGATTGAATGGGAAAGTAGACGATGGGCCGAATGGCCCAATTCTGCTCCTATCAATTATGAACCTATAAGCCAGAGCCCTTGTTCACAGAGACCGGAGATAAAGACCGTGGAAGCTGCTGCATTATGTTTTTACTGGAGAGGTGTAAGAGATTTCCCACCTCAGTTGAAGGAATGTGCTCTTATTCCAGCAAGCGTGTCTGGTTTAAGAAGAGTAACCGGTGGTGGCAGCAGGTCAGAACTGACTCGCTCGTCTTTCAACTTTAAAAGTAGAAAATTCCTGGCAGACTACCAGGACTGGAAAAAAAAAATGGATCTCTCACCTAATTCTAGCCGCAGCGGTAGAGTTGCTGCCTCACAGTGCGAGGGAGCCAGGTTTGATTCTGACTATGGGTGCTGTCTGTACGGAGATTGTACGTTCTCCCCGTGACCGCATGGGTTTACTCCGCATGCTCTGATTTCCTCCCACACTCTAATGGAGTACAGGTTTGTGGGCTGAATGGCTTTTGTAAAAATTGTCCCTAGTGTGTGTAAGATAGTGCTAGTGTACGGGGTGATTGCTGGTCGGCACAGGCTCCATGGGCCTAAGGGCCTGTTTCCACGCTGAACTAAACTAAACTATATGAAGGGTTTCGGCCCGAAACGTTGCTTATTTCCTTCGCTCCATAGATGCTGCTGCACCCGCTGAGTTTCTCCAGCTTTTTTGTGTACCTTAAACTATATTCATCACCAGTAAAAACAAATCTGATACATTTTATCCATGTGGGGCAAGTGCAAGTATATTTGCTTTACTTTAGTTTAGAGATACATCATGGATACAGGCCCTTCGGCCCACCAAGTCCATGCTGACCAGCGATCTCCTGTGTACACTAGTTCTACATTATCCCAGTTTTGCATCCTACACACCAGGGGCAATTTACAAAAAGCCAATTAACCTATAAACCTGCACGTCTTTGGAGTGTGGGAGGTAACCGGAGCACCCGGAGAAATCCAACGTGGTGACAGGGAGAAGGTACAAACTCCGGGTCTGAAGAAGGATCTCAACTCGAAACATCATCTATTACTTTTCCCCAGAGATGTTGCCTGACCAGCTAAGTTACTCCAGTACTTTGTGTCTATCTTTGGTATAAACCAGCATCTGCGGTACACAAAATGTAGCGGAGGCAGGTTTAAAGTGAGAGAGGAAGATTTAGAGATCAACTTTTTCACACAGTGGGTGGTGGATATATGGAACGAGCTGCTAGAGGGAGCAGTGGAGATGGGTCCAATTGCACTGTAAATTGTTAATTGTCCCTAGTGTGTAGGATAGTGGGGGCGGCACGGTGGCGCAGCGGTAGAGTTGCTGCCTTACGGCACCACTCAGTTTAATCCTGACTACGGGTGCTATGTGTATGGAGTTTGTATGTTCTCCCCGTGACTAGCGTGCGTTTTCTATTGAGACCTTCAGTTTCCTTCCACACTCCAAAGACGTACAGGTTTGTAGGTTATTTGCCTTGGTATAAATGTAAATATTGCCCCTCGTGTAGGATAGCGTTAATGTGCGGGGATCGCTGATTAGTGCGGACTCGGTGGGCCGAAGGGCCTGTTTCCGTTTGTACATTTATCTTTAAACTAAAAAATTAAAAACAATCCCCTGTCTAAAATCTGCCTGATCATCTGATCATCGTGCCTTTCCACAAAGCCAAAGGCGAATGGGGAGAGGATGGGGGAGAGGGAGAGAGAGGAGCGTGAGAGATGGGGAGGGGAAGCCGGAGAGAGACGAGGATGGGGGTAGGGGAGATGTAATACTCTAGTTGAGGTCTAACCAATGATTTGTAAAGATTTAGCATGACTTCCTTGCCCTTGCACCCTGTCTCTATTTATATATATTTTGACTCTGTTTGACTTTTGACTTTGATCTGATATATATATAAACACATTTATTAACTTATCCTGTTGCTTCAAAGACTTTGTTTTATGTACGGATTTTCAAAAGAAAACTCAGTCACCTCCCCCGAATCTTCCTGTTGGAAGATTTTTTTTAATCACCCTTCCAGGTCTGTTTTTTGCAGTGAGGGTTGGGTTTAGTTTAGAAACATAGAAAAATAGGTGCAGGAATAGGCCAATCGGCCCTTTGAGCCAGCACCGCCATGATCATGGCTGATCATTTAAAATCAGTATCCCGTTCCGGCTTTTTCTCCCATATCCCTTGATTCCTTTAGCCCTAACAGCTAAATCGAACTCTGTCTTGAAAACTAATTTAGTTTTATTTAGTTTAGTTTAGAGAAACGGGCCCTTCGGCCCACCGAGAGTCCACAGCCACCAGCGATCGCTGCACATTAACTCTGCCCTACACACACTAGGGACAATTTATATTTTTCATTTACACCAAGCCAATTTACCCACAAATCTGTACGTCTTTGGAGTGTGGGAGGAAACCGAAGATCTTGGCGAAAACACACACAGGTCACGGGGAGAACATACAAACTCCGTACAGACAGCACCCGTAGTCGGGATCGAACCCAGGTCTCCAGCGCAGCAAGCGCTGTAAGGCAGCAACTCCACCACTGAATCAATAAGTTACTCCAGCATTGTGTGTTTACCTTCGGTGTAAACCAGCATCTGCTGTTTCATCCTACACATAAATATGACACTTTCCTAACGTAAACGCCATGTAGAAAATTTCTCCCATTCATCCTATGTCTCTGAAATCTCACTGCTCCCCTTGTCCATATCCAAGTATGCTAGTCCCAGTATTGACACATGTATCGAGGAACAATGAGAAGCTTTGTTTTGCACACTATCCAAACAGATCAGATATGCCATTCCCAACACAAACTCAAAGGCAATAGATAGAGCAAAGGCCAAGATACAGAGTGCAGAAAAATGTAGAAACAAGAAATTTAGATGCTGGTATTAAAAAAAAAAAGACACAAAGTGCTAGAGAAACTCAGCGGGTTAGGCAACATCGGTCTGGGGAAAGGCCCCGAGCTGAAACGTCACGTATTCTCGTTCTCCAGAGATGCTGCCTGACCAGCTGAGTCATTTCAGCACTTTGTGTACTTTTGGTCGTGGTTTCCGTTCTTGTAATGGATGGTTGGCAAAGTGTCCAACAGAATGCAGAATGTAAGGTAGACAAAAGTGCTGGAGAAACTCAGCGGGTGCAGCAGCATCTATGGAGCGAAGGAAATAGGCAACGTTTCGGGCCGAAGCGTTGCCTATTTCCTTTGCTCTATAGATGCTGCTGCACCGGCTGAGTTTCTCAAGCACTTTTGTCTACCTTCGTTTTTCCAGCATCTGCAGTTCCTTCTTAAACAGAATGCAGAATGTAGTTCTCAGAAGGACACAAACTGCTGGAATAACTCAGACGATCAGGCAGCCTGTGTTGGATGGAACAGCAGATGCTGGTTTAGACTGAATACAGACACACAATGCTGGAGTATCACAGCGGGACAAGCAGCATCTCTGGTGGGAAGGAATGGGTGACGTTTCAGGTCGAGACCCTTCTTCAGACTGAGAGTCCGGGAAGAGGGAGACATAAAGAGATGGAAGGTTAAGGTATGAAAACAGATCAAAGGGGATGATGATCCAAGGAAAATGTAGAATGGATCCTTGTTAGCTGAGGGGAAGTTGACAACGAGGCAGAATATCAGTAATATTTAATCAGGATGACAGTGGGAGAACTAGGATGGGGGAGGAATGGAGAGAGAGGGAAAGCAATGGTTACTTGAATAGGTGACGTTTTGGGTCGAGACCCGTCTGAACAAGGGTCTTGACCTGAAAAGTCATCCATTCCTTCTCTCCAGAGATGCTGCCTGTCCTGCTGAGTTACTCCAGCATTTTGTGTCTATCTTCGGTTTAAACCAACACCTGCACAGTTCCTTCCTGCACAGTGAAAAGCTTTGCTTTGCCTGCTGTACACACAGACCAGATATACTCCACATAAATATAATCAAGATTTAGGTCATACAGCGTGGAAACAGGCCCATCTGCCCAACTCGCCCGCACCGACCAATAGACAATAGGTGCAGGAGTGGGCCATTCGGCCCTTCGAGCCAGCACCGCCATTCAATGTGATCATGGCTGATCATCCACAATCAGTACCCCGTTCCTGCCTTCTCCCCATATCCCCTGACTCCGCTATTTTTAAGAGCCCTATCTAGCTCTCCCTTGAAAGCATCCAGAGAACTTGCCTCTGAGGCAGAGAATTCCACAGACTCACCACTCTCTGTGAGAAAAAGTTTTTCCTCGTGTCCGTTCTAAATGGCTTACTCCTTATTCTTAAACTGTGGCCCCTGGTTCTGGACTCTCACAACATCGGTAACATGTTTCCTGCCTCTAGCATGTCCAAACCCTTAACAATCTTATATGATTCAATGAGATCACCTCTCATCCTTCTAAACTCCAGAGTGTACAAGCCCAGCTGCTCCATTCTCTCAGCATATGACAGACCAACATGCCCCATCTACACTAGTCCCACCTGCCTGCTTTTGGCCCATATCTCCCTGTCCCATCCATGTTGCAATAGTCTTTTTTGATCAATACGGGTGCCAGAGGTTATGGCAGTGCTGGCTTGAAGGGTTGAATGGCCTCCTCTTGCACCTATTTTCTATGTTTTCTATGTTATGGGGAGAAAGCAGGAGAATGAGATTAGGAGGGAGAGATAGATAAGCCATGGTTGAATGGAGGAGTAACCTTGATGGGCCGAATGGCCTAATTCTACTCGTATTCCTTATGACCTTAGTCCCTGCCTCAACCACTTCTATTACTCTACGGCAATTAAAAAAAAAAAAAAAAAAACAATCTCAAATGGGGAACGATCTGTGGAAAGACGGGGTAAGGTCCCGAAAGAAGAACAGTTCAAGTGAGGCAGGACCGTCGCTGTTCGGGATGCTGGAGGAGCAGTTGTGCATGTTGGATTCCTAATGTTCTGAAAATGTAAGCAGATTGTGGATTTGTTTTGAAAGGATATTACAGCTGTTTCATTGACCTAAATCCACACAGATTAAAATGTGAACCCATATGAGAAAAGCCCAAGCTACTCAGAGTGAGTTAACCCTACACATTTATTAATTGAGAGGCTGAAATGGAACAGCTGCTGTTTATGGTGGGAGTAATCCAAGCATATTGAAAATCCGTCAACGTTCCCGACTTGGATCGTTCGCGCTCTCACCAATTCTTTTAGAAACATAGAAAATAGGCACAGGAGTAGGCCATTCAGCCTTCCGAGCAAGCACCGCCATTCAATGTGATCATGGCTGATCATCCAGAACCAGTACCCCGTTCCTGCTTTCTCCCCATATCCCTTGATTCCGTTAGCCCTAAGAGCTAACTCTCTTTTGAATACATCCAGTTAATTGGCCTTCACTGAGAGAATTTCACAGATTCGCAACTCTCTGGGTGAAAATGTTTTTCCGCATCTCAGTCCTAAATGGCCAACCCCTTATTCTTAACTGTGACCCCTGGTTCTGGACTCCCCCAACATCGGGAACATTTTTCCTGCATCTAGCCTGTCCCAATCCCTTAATCATTTTATGTTTCTATAAGATCCCTCTCATCCTTCTAAATTCCAGCGAATGCAAGTCCAGTCGACCCATTCTTTTTTATTAGAAAGCACAGTGGACTCGCGCCAGAGACCCAGTTTCGATCCTGGCCTCGGGTGCTGCCTGCGTGGAGTTTGCACGTTCTCCATGTGACTGCGTTTGGTTTCCTCCGGGTGTTCCGGTTTCTATAGGGACGGCACGGTGGCACAGTGATGGAGTTGCTGCCTCACAATGTCAGAGACTCGGGTTCAATCCTGGCCACGGGCGCTGTCTGTACGGCGTTTGTACGTTCTCCCCGCCACCTGCGTGGGTTTTCTACAGGTGCTCCGGTTTCCTCCCACACTCCAAAGACGTACGGGTTTGTAGGTTCATTTGACTTGGTATAAATTGTTCCTCTTGTGTGTAGGATGGTGTAAACGTATGAGGATTGCTAGTCGGCGTGGACTTGGTGTGCTGAAGGGCCTGTTTCTGCGCTGTATTGGAATAACATCTACGCTAGTCCCACTTGCTCGCATTTGGTCATATCCCTCTAAACCTGTCCTATCCATGTACCTGTCTAAATGTTTTTTAAACGTTGGGCTAGTCCCTGCCTCAACTAACTCCTCTGGCAGCTCGTTCCATACGCCCACTACCTTTTGTGTGAAGATGTTGCCCTACAGGTTCCTATTCAATCTTTCCCCTCCCATCTTAAACCTACATCTTTTAGGTAATAAAAATCCTCGAAACAGGCCGTTCTGCCCAACTTGCTAACCAAGGTGCTCCACGTAAGCTTGGCTCATTTGGCTCATTTACCTCTAAGCCTTTCCTATCCATGCACCTGACCAAGTGTCTTTTAAACGTTGCATAGTACCTGCCTCAACTACCTCCTCTGGCGCTCGTTCCATACATCCACCACTCTCTGGGTGATCGATGATCGTTGTGGACTGACGGGGCCGAAGAGCCAGTTTCATGCTGTATCTTTCAATGGATACAACTAAAGTGGGTGGTGTGTGGAATTCTTTGCTGTAGGCTGTAGAGGCCAAGTCAGTAGCTATTTTTAAGGTAGAGATTGATTGATTCTTGATTAGTATGGGTGTCAGGGGTTATGGGGAGAAGGCAGGAGAATGGTGTTGAGAGAGAATGATAAATCAGCCATGATTGAATGGCGGGAGTAGACTCGATGGGCCGAATGGCCTAATTCTGCTCCTATCAGTTATGAACAATTAATTTTTTTTTTGAGTCGCTACTGGCAATAGACAATAGATATTAGCTGCTTCGAGCCAGCACCGCCGTTCAATGTGATCATGGCTGATCATCCCCAATCAGTACCCTGTTCCTGCCTTCTCCCCATATCCCCTGACTACTGCTGTGAATATATGTTGTTTTCTGGGCTCCAGTTTAAATAACCACCGCACATGATGTGGTCTTGCAGTGCTTGGAATTGTAACCCAGTGAGTGTCCACTTGCTGCTGTCAACCTGATGTGATCGCTGAGTCTGCATTAATTAGCAGGCCTTGCGTTAAAGGGTATAACAGTGAGGGGCGCTGTCTGTACGGTTTACACTGTGCTCCATATGCCGCCAGGAATGATCAAATATACAAACGCCAGGCATGTTTAGTTTAGTTTAGAGACGCAGTTTAGTTTAGAGCTGCAAATGTGCTCTTGGGTCCACCGTGTGTAGAAAAGAACTACAGCTGGTTTAAATTGAAGGGAGACACAAAATGCTGAAGTAACTGTTGGAGAAGCCTTTCCTTGAACGAGACTATCGACTTATTCCATGAGTTTAGATGAATATATCTGTGATCCCAGTACTAATCAATGAAGAGCAGAGATCATGGACAGACACAAAGTGGTGGAGTAACTCAGTGGGTCAGGCAGCATCTCTGGAGACTGAGGATATGTAACATTATGGGTTGGGCCACTTTTGTCCGGAAGGATCCCGATACAAAACGTCACCTATCCATGTTCTCCAGATACTGCTCTCCCTCTCCCTCTCCCTCTCCCTGTCCCTGTCCCTGTCCCTCTCCCTCTCCCTCTCCCTCTCCCTCTCCCTCTCCCTCTCCCACCCTAGTTCTCTGACTCATTTCACTGTCTGATTAATTTTACTGTTTGTGTGCCTCGTTGTCACCTTCCCCTCAGCCAACAAATGAACCATCAGTCTGAACCAGCGGTTCGACCCGAAACATCGTTCCTTCTCTCCAGAGATGTAGCCTGTCCCACTGAGTTACTCCAGCATTTTTCCTCGGTATTAGCGTCTGCATTTCCTTCCTACACATTGTTCAGTTTAGTTTATTGTCACGTGTACCGAGGTACAGTGAAAAGTTTTTGTTGCGTGTTAACCAGTCAACGGAAAGGCAATACATGATCACAATCGAGCCATTTACAGTGTACAGATACTTGATAAGAGAATAACGTTTAGTACAAGATAAACCCAGTAAAGTCCGTTCAAGGGTATTCCGAGGGTCACCAATGAGGTAGATAGTAGTTCAGGACCGCGCTCTAGTTGTTGGTAGGGTGGTCCAGTTGCCTGATAACAGCTGGGAAGAAACTGTCCCTGAATCTGGAGGTGTGCCTTTCCACGCTGGAATTTAGGTTTAATATTATTGGCACATGTACCAAGGTACAGTGACGAGCTTTGTTTTGCATGCTATCCAAACACATCAGACAAAGACACAAAGTGCTGGAGAAACTCAGCGGGTCAGGCAACATCGGTCTGGGGAAAGGTCTCGACCTGACACTTCACTTGTCTGCGTTCTCCGGAGATGCTGCCTGACCAGCTGAGTTATTCCAGCACTTTGTGTCTCTTTGGTCATGCATTCAGTTTATGTAATGGTTGGTTGGCAAAGTGTCTAACAGAGTGCAGAATATAGTTCTCAGAAGGACACAAAGTGCTGGAGCAACCCAGTGGGACAGGCAGCCATATGTAGGAATGAACAGCAGATGCTGGTTTACACCGAAGATATACACAAAATGCTGGAGTAAGTCAGCGGGTCGAAGCGCATCTCTGGAGAGAAGGAATGGGTGACTTTTCAAGTCGACACCCTTCATGCTGAGAGTCAGGGTTGTGGGAGACGAGAGGTATGGAAGGATAAGGTGTGAAAACAACATCAAAGGAGACAATTTATAAGGAAATGTAGAATGATTCATTGTTGGCTGAGGGGAAGGTGACAACGAGGCACACACACAGTAAAATTAATCAGGAGGACAGTGAAATTAGTAGGAGAACTAGGGTGGGGATGGAACGGAGAGAGAGAGAGAGAGAGAGAGAGCAGCATCTGGAGGAAATGGATAGGTGACGTTCCAGATTGACATCTTGCCAGAGAAAAGTGGTCCAACCCATAACTTTACATATCCTCGTTCTGCAGATATGTTGCCTGACCCGCTGAGTTACTCCAGCAATTTGTGTCCTATTGTGTGTTGGCCGGCATCTGCAGTTCCTTGTTTCCAGTTCTCAGCATTAGAGGATGGGCTGCAGATTGTAATGCAGTATGAGCTGAATCCACAAATGCAGTCTGCTTGTCTCCCTGGCCCTATATAAATAATCAGGCCGGAGCCAGTTTTGTATCTGTTTGATTTATATGCCTGTATAAACACGGTGTCAACTATTTTGGCAACACCAGCAGAGCATTTAAACTACTGTTGTTTTGCTTGTCCATTTTTAAGTAGCTGAAACAGAGAGCGATACAGCGTGGAAACAGGCCCATCGTCCCAACTTAGTGAGAATCATGTACGTGTCGTCTCCGTGACTGGTCCTTCTCATTGCAATGCATGTACAGGAGGACTGCGGGGGGGAAGGTCATACAGCGTGGACACAGGCCCTTTGGCCCAACTTGCCCACACCGACCAACATGCCCCATTTACACTACTCCCACCTGCCTGCATTTAATCCATATCCTTCCAAACCTGTTCTATCCATGTACCTGTCAAAATGTTTCTTAAACGTTGCGATAGTCCCTGCCTCAATTACCTCCTCCGGCAGCTCGTTCCATACACTCACCACCCTTTGTGTGAAAAAGTTACCCCTCTGGTTCCTATTAAATCTCCCCCCCCCCCTCACCTTAAACCTATGCCCTCTGGTTCTTGATTCCCCTACTCTGGGCAAGAGACTCTGTGGATTTATTCGATCTATGTACCTGTCTAAATGTTTTTTAAACATTGGGATAGTTCGCACCTCAACTACTTTCTTAAGTCATGATAAATTAAGCACAATAAGCCCCATTTTACTATTTTCGAATGCAAGCAATGAAAACTTTGATGAGACCGCAGCGGTGGAGCTGCTGCCCCACAGCGCCAGAGACCCGGGTTCGATCCTGACTACGGGTGCTGTCTGTACGGAATTTGTACGTTCCCTCCGTAACCTGCGTTGAAATTTTCTGGGTGCTCCGGTTTCCTCTCACGCTTCAAAGACGTACAGGTTTGTAGCTTAATTGGCTTGGTATAAATGTAAATTGTTCCTAGTGTGTTAGCGTGCGGGGATCGCTGGTCGGTGCGGACTCGGTGGGTCGATGGGCCTGTTTTCATGCTGTATGACTAAACTAAACTAATGGGTGCAGGATAGTGTTAAATTTTGGGTATCGTAGGTCGGCACGGACTCAGTGGGCCAAAGGGCCTGTTTCTGTACTGTATCTTTAAACAATAAACTAGCGTGTGTTGGATCGTGTTAATGTGCGGGGATTGCTGGTCGGCACGGACACAGTGAGCTGAAGGGCAGGTTTCAGCACCGTATCTTTAAAACAAAAACTAAAGCCTACAAAGAGTGTGTTTCAAAAGGCCCCTGTGATTTTTGTCCTGGGTTGCACACAGAAGTGTCCTGCATATTAGACTCTCCGAGTTTGACATTCCAATATGTGAGGCTGTTGCTAAGGTATTTGAAAATGCCTTCAAACATGCACTGCATGGGGTTATTCTGTAAAGCTGATTAATTACTGAATTAAGTCAACCAGGCAACGCCCTCGAGTTTTCAATCACCAGTTACGTGTTTGATGGTGTCAGTAGGTTGGCTTTCCATCCTGTAATCACTCCAGTTTCATCTCTCTGTCAAGGGACTGCTCGTGAAGGCTTGCCTGCTGGATTAGACAGTCATAGAGTCTTACAGCATGGAAACAGGCGCTTCGGCCCAACTTACCCCCACCGACCAACATGTCCCAGCTACACTTGGCCCTCCTGCCTGTGTTTGGCCCATATCCCTCTAAACCTGTTCTATCCATGTACCCGTCTCACTTTTTCTTAAATGTTTGGATAGTCCCAGCCTCAAGCACCTCCAACGGCAGCTCGTTCCATACCCCCACCACCCTTTGTGTGAAAATGCTACCCCTCAGATTCCTATTAAATCTTTGCTCCCTTCACCGTAAACCTATGTCCTCTGGTCCTCGATTCCCCTACTCTGGGCAAAAGACTCTGTGCATCTACCCGATCTATTCCGCTCATGATTTTGTACACCTTTAATTGAGGGAGTGCAGTGTAGGTTCACAAGATTAATTCCCGGGATGACGGGACTGTTGTATGCTGAGAGAATGGAGCGGCTGGGCTTGAACACTCTGGAGTTTAGAAGGATGAGAGGGCATCTTATTGAAACATAAGATTGTTAAGGGTTTAGACATGCTAGAGGCAGGAAACATGTTTCCGATGTTGGGGGAGTCCAGAACCAGGGGCCACAGTTTAAGAATAAGGAATAAGCCATTTAAAACGGAGACGAGACGAGGAAACACTTTTTCTCACATAGGGTGGTGAGTCTGTGGAATTCTTTGCCTCAGAGGGTGGTGGAGGCAGGTTCCCTGGATACTTTCAAGCAAAAGCTAGATAGGGCTCTTAAAGATAGGGGAGTCAGCATATGGGGAGAAGGCAGGAACGAGGTACTGATTGGGGATGTTCAGCCATGATCTCATTGAATGGCGGTGCTGGCTCAATGGGCCGAATGGCCTACTCCTGCACCTAATGTCTATTGTCCAATAGAACACCCCTCATCCTCCTGCGCTGCAAGGAATAGAGTCCCTTCCAACTCAACCTCTCCCTGTAACTCACACCCTCAAGAGCTGGCAACATCCTGGTAAACTTCTCTGCACCCTGTCCAGAGTTAAATTTGGCGCTGGAATAGTGTTGCACGGTTGAATCCTTCCTGCTCTTACCGCATTCAGCGGGCAATGAATTATGAATCAGCTGTCGTCCAGACAGGGTGTAGTGAGGATTAGGTGGAATCCAGTGGGTGTGAATCTGCAAGATTCGCCCTTCACCACGGCTGCGCGGCTGGGCATCATTCTGCCATTTTACTTTTAGTTTGGTTGAGAGATACAATGTAGAAACCAGTCCACCGGCCCGCCAAGTCTTCACCGACCAGTTACTACACTATAGTGCAGAAAGCAACTTCTTCTTTCGTGTCCATCATCTATGTTTCACATGTTGGGCCAGGCTCTTGCACAGTGGTCTGCCGTCTCGTGTGTCACCGCTAGATCTTCCAGGCAGCATTGTTCACCAACAAGTGGGCATCTTAGTAGGTGTGGCATGGATTGTACAGATGTTCCACATTCACATTCTGAATTCACATGCACAGTCTGAAGAAGAGTTTCGGACCGAAACGTTGCTTATCTCCTTCGCTCCATAGATGCTGCTGCACCTATCTCATTGAAACATAAAAGGTTGTTAAGGGTTTGGACACGCTAGAGGCCGGAAACATGTTCCCGATGTTGGGGGAGTCCAGAACCAGGGGCCACAGTTTAAAAATAAGGAGTAAGCCATTTAGAACGGAGACGAGGAAACACTTTTTCTCACAGAGAGTGGTGAGTGTGCAATTCTCTGCCTCAGAGGGCGGTGGAGGCAGGTTCTCTGGATGCTTTCAAGAGAGAGCTAGATAGGGCTCTTAAAAATAGCGGAGTCAGGGGATATGGGGAGAGGGCAGGAACGGGTACTGATTGGGGATGATCAGCCATGATCACATTGAATGGCGGTGCTGGCTCGAAGGGCCAAATGGCCTGCTCTTGCACCTATTGTCTGTTGTCTATTGTCAGGTTTCTGTTAGATCTCTCCACTCACTTTAAGCCTTCTAGGTGAGCGGAGTGATATAACAGGAACCTGAAGGTTAACAGTCTTCACCTTCTGGTTCTTGATTACCCTCCGCTGGGAAAAAGACATTGCTACATCATTTTGACTCAGATTATTCACTTAGATTATCCATTTCATACATGGCCCTCCCCGCCTATTTAGGCTCCAGCAAAAAAACGCCTCCTATCTTTCATCGTTTAACCTACCCACACCAGTCTGATGAATTGAAGTTATAATGGCTTGTGGGTCTAACTGGCACAGTTAGAATTAGGGGGTGGCAAAGTGGCACTGCGGTAGAATCACTGCCACACAGCGCCAGAGACCCGGGTTCAATCCTGACCACGGGTGCTGTCTGAACGGCGTTTGTACATTCTCACCGTGACCTGCGTGGGTTTTACCCGGGTGCTCCGGTTTCCTCCCACACTCCAAAGATGCACAGGATTGTAGGCCAATTGGCTTTGGTAAAATTGTAAATTGTCCCAAGTGTGTGTTGGATAGTGCTAGTATATGGGGTGATCGCTGGTCGCCCCGGACTTGGTGGGCTGAAGGGCCTGTTTCCGTACTGTATCTCTAATGTCTAAAAATAATTTGTTTTTGTCCCTAATTGATCAGCCATGATCACATTGAATGGCTCGAAAGGGCCGAATGGCCTACTCCTGCACCTATTGTCTATTATTGTCTAATTGCGCAAGTAATGATAATCATAAGGCAGCATTCACAAGTGATAAGGGCAGAATTAGACCATTTGGCCCATCAAGTCTACTCCGCCATTCAATCTATCTCTCCCTCCTAATCCCATTCTCCTGCCTTCTCCCCATAACCCCTGATACCCGTACTAATCAAGAATCTTATCAATCTCCACTTTAAAAATATCCAATCACTTGGCCTCCACAGCCATTTGTGGCAATTAATTCCACAGATTCACAGATTATGATTTTGAGCAGCATCTGAGATTCCAGTGAAGTTACTCGAATAGTAATAATCTGTGCTTTTGACCTCGGGGTGATGAGGGAACGGTGGGAGGGTTTCAAGTAAGGGTGGTTTGTGACCTGCAGATGGTGAGTCTTGCCACCTCAAGCTATAGGTATCGGTTTAGTTAGTCTCACTGATATTCATTTTATTATTGTCACTGTTTGGGGTTTAATTATTGACAGTTTACCGAGTAGTGAAAGGCCTGGATAGAGTGGATGTGGAGAGGATGTTTCTACCAGTGGGAGAGTCTAGGACCAGAGGCCACAGCCTCAGAATGAAAGGACGTTCCTTTAGGAAGGAGATGAGGAGACATTTCTTTCGTCAGAGATGCGGTGAATCTGTGGAATTCGCAGCTGCGGGGGCCAAGTCAGTGGATATTGTTTTAGGCAGAGATAGATAGAATCTTAGGTATACAAAAATGCTGGAGAAACTCAGCGGGTGCAGCAGCATCTATGGAGCGAAGGAAAACCCTTCTTCAGACTAAATAGAATCTTGATTAGTACGGGTGTCGGGTTATGGGGAGAAGGCAGGAGAATGGGGTTGAGAGGGAGAGATAATTGAATAGACGATGGGCCGAATGGCCTAATTCTACTCCTATCACTTGTGAACTTATGAAGATAGGTCACGGAAGTTTAGAGGTGGAACGGGAATGGCCCGGGAGCCGGAGTAGACTCCGTGGGCTGAATGATATCCATCTTTGTCATAAGGAATTGCGTGGTGGTGGTGGTTTGGGGGAGGTGAGCAAGAATGTGGTCATAGGATATCCAGCTGGTGAGCTGTCCTGTCGCTACAATACACAACACAATACACAATGGGTCAATGGTGCTTTATTGCCGCATGTGTGAAGTGCAAAGACACAGTGGACCCATTATTGTCCAACCTACAAAAACAGTCACCAGTACTCTCTGGCAGCACTGTTGCAGCAGGATAGGTCACAAAGAGCTGGAATGGGAATGGCCCAGCGGAGTCACTCCGTGGGCAGTATCCATACGTGGTGGTGGTGGTTTGGGGGAGGTGAGCAAGAATGTGGTCATAGGATATCCAGCTGGTGAGCTGTCCTGTCGCTACAATACACAACACAATACACAATGGGTCAATGGTGCTTTATTGCAAAGACACAGTGGAATTATTGTCTTATAAACAGTCCAGTAGAGCAATGCAGCAGGTAGACACAAAATGCTGGAGAAACTCAGCGGGTCAGGCAGTATCTACGGAGAGAAGGAATTGGCGACGTTTCAGGTCGAGACCCTCTGCTGACTTGTTAAGCACGCCAACAAAAGCTTCACTGAACCTCGGTGCACGTGACAATAGACTAAACTAACTCGTACGACAAACAACATAGAATAATGAGAGGAATAGATTTAGTAAATGTACAAGGCATTTACCCGAAGTTGGGATATCAGAACAGAGGACATAGGTTTAAGGTGAGTGGGGGTGAATTTATAGAAACCTGAGGGGCAATTTTTTTTTACACAAAGTATGGTGGATAAGGGCGGCACGGTGGCGTGACGGTAGAGTTGCTGCCTTACAGTGTCAGGAGAACCGTGTTCAATCCTGATCAAGGGTGCTGTCTGTACGAAGTCTTGCGTTCTCCGCGTGACCTGTGTGGGTTTTCTCTGGGTGCTCCGGTTTCCACCCATGCTCCGAAGACATGCAGGTTCATTGGCTTCTGTAAGTTAGAAATTTTCCCTCGTGTATAGGATAGTGTTAGTGTGCGGGGCGAATGCTGGTTGGTGCTGAATCGGTGTACCTCTAATGTCTAAAGGTGTCTGGAACAAGCTGCCGGAGGAGGTAGTTGAGGCAGGGACTATCGCAACGTTTAAGAAACGTTTAGACAGGTACATGGATAGGACAAGTTTAGAGGAATATGGGCCAAACACAGGCAGGTGGGACTAGTGTAGATGGGGCATGTTAACCGGTGTGGGCAAGTTGGCCGAAGGGCAGGTTTCCACACTGTGTGACTATGATATATCCCAAGTCTGAAGGTGGGTCCCGGTCGCTACGTCACCTGTCCATTTTCTCCAGGGATGCTGCCTGACCCTGTGAGTACATATAACAATAAATTAAACTAAAACAGTAATGATGGAACATAGCAAAATCAAATGTTTGGCCATCCTGTCTTCTGTATTGTGACATCTTCAATGGGTTTATCTGTATCATTTATAGTTCATAAGTTCATAAACTTTAAGGAGCAGAATTAGGCCATTCGGCCCGTCAAGTCTACTCCGCCATTCAATCATGGCTGATCTATCTCTCCCTCCTAACCCCATTCTCCTGCCTGCTCCCCATAACCCCTGACACCCATACTAATCAAGAATCTATCTATCGCTGCCTTAAAAGTATTCATTGACTAAGTATTCCACAGCCTTCGGTGGCAAAGAATTCCACAGATTCACCGCCCTCTGACTAAATAAATTTCTCCCCATCTCCTTCCTAAAGGAACATTCATTTATTCTGAGGCTATGACCTGTAGTCCCAGACTGTCCCACTAGTGGAACCATCCTCTCCACATCCACTCTACCATGTTTAAGAAAGTGACCTTCCATCAGTTGCACATCCAACATCTGCTGTTATGTGTGAGTAACAATTCAGTGGGCAGATAGAGCACCTGGTGTGGTCCATGAGCCAAGCAGATTATTCTCATTACAACATCGAACTAACCTCCATATTCAGGGACACTTTCATCCCAGCTGTTGTCAGATAACTGGATCACCCTCCCACAACCAGTGAGCAGTGCTGAACTGCTATCTCCCTCGTTTTAGTTTTAATTTTACTTTTAGAGATACAGTGCGGAAACAGCCCTTCGGCCCACTGGGACAGCGCCGACCAGCGATCCCCGTTTATTAGCACTATCCTACACACACAAGGGACAATTTTTACCTTTATCAAGCCAATTTACCTACATGCCTGTACGTCTTTGGAGTGTGGAAGAAAACCGAAGCATAGAAACATAGAAAATAGGTGCAGGAGGAGGCCATTTGGCCCTTCGAGCCAGCACCACCATTCATTGTGATCATGGCTGATCGTCCCCAATCAGTAACCCGTGCCTGCCTTCTCCCCATATCCCTTGATTCCACCAGCCCCTAGAGCTCTAGCTAACTCTCTCTTAAATACATCCAGTGATCGCGGAGAAAACCCACGCAGGTCACGGGGAGGACGCACAAACTCCATACAGACAGTACCTGTAGTCAGGCTCGAACCCGGGTCTCCAGCGCTGTAAGGCAGCAACTCTACCGCTGCACCACCGTGTCGCCGCATTGGTGACCCTCGGACTATCTTTGATTGGACTTTACCTTGTACTTATCATGTATGTATCTGTACACTGTAAATAGCTCAATTGTAATCATGTATTGTCTTTCTGCTGACTGGTTAGCACGCAACAAAAGCTTTTCACTGTACCTCGGTGCACGTGACAATAAACCAAACTGAACGATTGTCCCTGGGGCCACAGTTCATAACATCCCGTGCTGGAATGGGAGAAATTAACCAGGCAGCTCCTCTTTCCAAATGAAAAACACACAAGTGCTGAAGTAACTCAGCAACATCTCTGGAGAACATTGATGGGCAACGTTTCAGGTCGGGACCCTTCTTCAGACTGATTGTAGTGGGGGGGGGGGAGAATATAGTAAAAGAGGTGGGGATGGGGACAAAGCTTGGCAAGCGATAGTTTGAGTTTGAGGTTAGTTTATTGTCACATGTACCGAGGTACAGTGAAAAGCTTCCGTTATGTGCTAACCAGTTCGTGGAAAGACTATACATGATTGAAATCGGGTCTTCCACAGTGTACAGATACAGGATAATTGGAGTGACGTTTAATGTAAGATAAAGTCCAATAAAAGATAGTGCGAGGGTCTCCCATGAGGTAGATGGTAGCTCAGGTCCGCTCTCTATTTGTTGGTAGGATGGTTCAGTTGCCTGATAACTCTTTCCAGTTGCTTGGAATTCTTTGCCACAGAAGGCTGTGGAGGCCAAGTCAGTAGATACTTTAGGCAGAGACAGATAGATTCTTGATTAGTACAGGTGTCAGAGGTTATGGGGAGAAGGCAGGAGAATGAGGTTGCCGCCTGTCCCACTGAGTTACTCCAGCTTTTTGTGTCTACCTTCAGCAACAGACTGGTTCCACCAAGGATGCAGGCCAAACGCCACAGGAGATCCTTCTTCCCTGTGGCTATCAAACTGTACAACTCCTTCCCCTCTATCGTGGGGTAGACTGAGACTGACTCCCCATCCTCACTTCCTCAATCTTTGCACATCCCCTAAGCCTTTTCACTCGTCATTTTAATTTCACGTTTCATGTATTTTGTGGGGTTTTTTATGACTGTTGGCAAATTAATTTCCCTCCTGGGATAAATAACGTTCTAACATATCGTATTGTATCGAGACATGGAGCTGCACTAAAGAGGAATGTCTTGCCCTTGAAACATGAAGTGACGCAATAAGAGAAAACTGAAGCACAAAAAGCCCCAGCCATTGACGGCTGTTCTGTGCAGTGGCCGGCAGATGGATCAGTTGGCATGGTATCCGATTTCTGAATCACCTTGAGAATCCATCGCTGTGCTGTGGTACAAGATGTCTTTAGTTTATTGTCACGGATACCGACCGATGTACTGTGAAAAGCTTTTGTTGCGTGCTAGCTAACCAGTCAGCGGAAAGACAATACGTGATTACAATCGAACCATTTACAGTGTATAGATACATGATAAAGGGAAAAATGTGGATAATGTTTAGTGCAAGATAAAAGCCCAATAAAGTATAACCAAAGGTAGTCTGAGGGTCTCCAGTGAGGTAGATAGTAGTTCAGGGCTGCACTCTAGTTATTGGTAGGATGGTCCAGTTGCCCGATAACAGCTGGGAAGAAAGTGTCCCTGAATCTGGATCACATTTCATAAGTTCATTACTTTTTGGAGCAGAATTAGGCCATTCGGCCCATTAAGTCTACTCTGCCAATCAATCATGGCTGATCTATCTTCCCCTTTCAACCCCATTCTCCTGCCTTCTCCTCATAACTCCCGACACTCATACTAATCAAGAATCTATCTATCTCTGCCTTAAAAATATCCACTGACTTGGCCTCCACGGCCTTCTGTGGCAATGAATTCCACAGATTCACCGCCCTCTGACTAAAGAAATTCCTCCTCATCTCCTTTCTAAATGTACGTCCTTTAATTCTGAGGCTTTGGCCTCTGGTTCTGGACTCTCCCATTAGTCGAAACATCACATCCACTCTTTTCAAGATTCAAGATTCAATTTATTTGTCATTTGGACCCCTTGAGGTCCAAACGAAATGACGTTTCTGCAGCCATACATTACAAACAAATAGACCCAAGACACAACATAATTTACATAAACATCCATCACATTGCTGTGATGGAAGGACAAAGAAACTTATCTCTCCACTGCACTGCACTTTTCATGTGTAAGAAGGTAACTTTTCATCAACTGAACATCCCACATTTTATCAAAAGGGTTGTTATCATCCCATGGTTTTTAATAACGTAGATAAATTGTCCAATTCTGCCAGTCCAGGTGGAATGTCGCACTAATCAAATGGCGTAGTAGAAACAATGGGCCAAATGGCCTAATTCTGCATTTGTGCATTCAAGATCCAAGGGTTTGTAGATTGATATGCAACTATAAAATCCTTTTATATAAAATAATTGCAAAATGATCTATTATAGGAGCAGAATTAGGCCATTCGGCCCATCTAATTACTCCTCCATCAAAACATGCCTGATTAGTCTAGTTTAGAGATACAGGGCGGAAACAGGCCCTTCGGCCCACCAATTCCTCACCGAATATCAATCCCTGCACATTAGCACAATCCTACACACGAACTAAGGACAATAGACAATAGGTGCAGGAGTAGGCCATTCGGCCCTTTAAGCCAGCACCGCCATTCAATGTGATCATGGCTGATCATCCACAATCAGTACCCCGTTCCTGCCTTCTCCCCATATCCCCTGACGCCGCTATCTTTAAGAGCCCCATCTAGCTCTCTCTTGAAAGCATCCAGAGAACCGGCCTCCACCGCCCTCTGAGGCAGAGAATTCCACAGACTCACCACTCTCTGTACGGATTCTTACTTGCAGCAGCACAACAGACAATTTACATTTTATACCAAGCCAATTAACTTACAAACCTGTACGTTTTTGGAGGGTGGGAGGAAAGCAAAGATCTCGGAGAAAACCCACACAGTCACAGTGAGAACATGCAAACTCTGTCTCTGCCTTAAAAATACCCAATGACTTGGCCTCCACAGCCGTCGGTGGCTATGAATTCCACAGATTCACCACCACCCTCTAGCTAAATAAAGAAATGTCTCCTCGTCTCCTTTCTTAAGTGTTTCTCAGGTTATTTATGGATGGTTTGTGAACTGATGTTCAGATCTGTTCTCCTGTATTGTCCTACTGAAATCCACGGGGACGGTTACTGGATCACCGCTGCACGCTAAGTCATTAACTAACTTGGTTGTGAGCCCTGGAGATTACCGAACGGCATTGCATTAAAAGGGAAAAATGTCTCGGATTGTATTTTCCCACATCCGGCTATTAAATTGATTGTCACTTGGTCAATGTTATATCATGCTAAGTGAATGAGAGTAATTTCAGATCATCATTCATTTATAAATGACAATGAAACCAGTGGTTTATGATCATTACCGGGATTATAGAAAATCAGACTGTTGACTGGGGCTATTATATTTTCTGCATCCATTAACAGCTGTGGCCCCAAGGAGGTTGACGAGGAAGCACATTTACATTCTCAACCATTGACTGCTGCTCTGAACGCCCTGTATTTTTAGCTTAGTTTAGTTTAGAGATACAGCGCGGAACTAGACCCTTCGGCCCACCGAGTCCCGCGCCGACCAGCGATCTCCGTACACTAACACTATCCTACACACACCAGGGACAATTTACAATTTTACGAAAGCAAATTAACCTTCAAACCTGCACTTCATTGGAGTGCGGGAGGAAACCGGAGCACCCGGAGAAAACCCATGCAGTCGCAGGGAGAACGTACAAACTCCGTACAGACAGCACCCGAGGTCAGGATCGAACTCGGGGCCCCTGGCGCTGTAAAGCAGCAACTCTACCGCTGCAACACCGTACTGCCTCTGATTGAAATGCGGAGTAGACTCGACGGGCCGAATGGCCCAATTCTATACTTATATTTTATGGGCTTAATAGAAACATAGAAACATAGAAAATAGGTGCAGGTGTAGGCCATTCGGCCCTTCGAGCCTGCACCGCCATTCAATATGATCATGGCTGATCATCCAACTCAGTATCCTGTACCTGCTTTCTCTCCATACCCCCTGATCCCTTTAGCCACAAGGGCCACATCTAACTCCCTCTTAAATATAGCCAATGAACCTGCCTCAAGCACATTTATCAAGGAGTGATCTCAATTAGAGACAAAGGGAAAATAAACATGTTCGGACACTCAGTTGTCACCCGCTCTTTAAAGTGTTTTGTGTTTTGTGATGTTCCATGTGTCTGAGGAGAATTTGTTTTATTTTTGTCTCTCGTTCTAGGCCAAGGCTGCAAGCACAAAGGAAATTTGCTCAATCACAGCCCAACTCGCCCAGCTCAACCCCAGTCAAAATGGTGGATCCGGTCTTACCACCCCCTGCAACGCAGATCATTGATCTCTCAAAAAGAAAGCCCAAAACAGAAGATTTCCTCACTTTCCTTTGCCTTAGAGGTACGTGTGGCTATAACCAATCGATTCCTGTGCCCATTCTTCTTATCGAGTCCACGTACAAGATTAGAAGTTGTTCAGCCAGAGCTGAGCACGCTTCTCGGCATCTGCATAGAACGGTGTCTATCTTGGCGCTTCTTGATTAGAACGGGTGTCAAGGGTTATGGGGAGAAGGCAGGAAATTGGGATTAGGAGGCAGAGATCAGCCGTGATTGAATGGTGGAGAGACTCGATGGACCGAATGGCCTAATTCTACGCCTACACCTTGTGAACTTGTGAACAAAACGCTGGCGTAACTCAGCGTGTCAGGCAGCATCTCTGGAGACGAATAGGTGACGTTTCGGGTCGAGACCCTTCTTCAGACTGAGAGTCAGGGCAGAGGGAAACGAGAGATATAGACGGTGATGTAGAGAGATATGGGGCAAATAAATGAAAGATATGCAAAAAATCTGACTTTAGCCAGAGGGTGGTGAATCTGTGGAATTCTTTGCCACAGAAGGCTGTAGAGGCCAAGTCAGTTGATGTTTTTAACGCAGAGATAGATAGATTCTTGCTCAGTACGGGTGTCAGAGGTTACGCGGAGAAGGCAGGAGAATGGGGTTGGGAGGGAGAGATAGATCAACATGATTGAATGGCAGAGTAGACTTGATGGGCCGAATGGCCTAATTCCACTCCTATCAGTTATGATCTTATGAAAAGTAACGATGATAAATGAAATAGGCCATTGTTAGCTGTGGGCTGGTGAAAACGAGTTACAGACAATGCGACTCCAGAAGACGACTTTGAAACTGGAGTCAAGAGTGTTTTGTTGTCATATGTCTCAGTTAGAACAATGAGATTCTTATTTGCAGCAGCACAACAGAATATGTATACATAGTACACTGTAAACATTATAATAAACAAGGAAAAAAATGCATTATTTGTATATATGTGTGTATGTGTGTAGTCAGGCAGCATCTCTCTGTGTATATCTGAGTTTAACTGTGTGTCTGTGCGTGTGTGTGTATATATATATATATATATATATATACACACACACAGGCACAGACACACAAACACACAGTTAAACTCAGATATACACAGAGAGATGCTGCCTGACTTTTGTGTCTATCGGGCTGAAGCCAGCATCTGCAGTTGCTCCCTACACGGGTCCTGTGATGGTATTTGTTCCGTTTGTTTTGCACAGTGATTCCAGTATCTACAGTTCCCCGTGTTTTTGTGTGTACATTCTCGGCAGGATGGTCTACTTTATCTTTATGCTTCAGCATCTCTGAACGCTCGTGTTACTGAAACCATTCTTGTTGGTTGGTGTGACCCTTGTCCATGCCAAAAAATCGCTGATGTCACCGTCGTAACTTGTCCCCAGTGTGCACGATAGTGCACATGTATGGGGTGATGGCTGTTTGGCATGCAGGGCCTGTTTCCACCTTGTAAGTCTGAAAGGTGTAAAAACAAAAGTCTAGAGTCACAGTCGTACAGCACAGAAACAGGCCCTTCAGCCTTTGAATCACAAAGTCAATCAAATGACGTGGTCAAAATGGTCTTACCACCACGCCCTGCAATGCAGATCATTGATCTCTCAAAAAGTGACAAGAAACTAAACAAAGCTAAAATCCCTACACACGAAGGGGAATTTACAGAGGGCCAACAAACCCGCACGTTTTTTGGATGTGGAGGAAATCAAATCCTGCGTAACAGGATGACACGGTGGCACAGAGTCATAGCGTCTTTCTGGTCGCCGCTGGATTTTCAACATGTTGAAAATTTTTCGGACACAGTTGGCGACAGTGGGCTTGAGGCCAATGATCGTAGCTTGACTTCTCCTGACGTAGGTGCTGTCGTAGTTGTCGCCAGGTTATCGTAGGTTGTCGCCAGGTTAACATAGGTTGTCGCCAGGTGCTACCGGTTTTTTAATGTAATGTTGTTGCGACCTGCTATGACGATGACAGTCGCCTAAAAATAGCCTAAGTGGGACAGGCCCATTACAGCGCCAGAAACCCAGGTTCGATCCTGACTACGGCCGCAGTCTGTACAGAGTTTATACGTTCTCCCCTTGACCTGCATGGGTTTTTCCAGGATTTCCAGTTTCCTCCCACACTCCAAAGACGTACAGGTTTAAAGGTTAATTGGCTTGGTGTAAATGTAAATTGTCCCTACTGTGTAGGATATTACTAGTGTATGGGAATCACTGGTCGATGCAGATTCGGTGGGCTGAAGGGCCTGTTTCCGTGCCGTATCTCTAAACTCTCTGAGCTAAAAAAAAAACCTGAACAATGTGCGGTTTTCAGGGGGAGTGTACCTATTTTTGTCGCAGGAAGGTACTTGTGAGGGATTCCACATGATTGCTGAAATCGGAGAAACAGAGAGAGAGAGAGCATCTGGAAGTTATTTGATCATGAGCCTTGTCATGATGTGCATGCACTTGTGTTGTTTGTGATTATGGATTTAAAATAGATGAATTGACTTTCTTCGCCTCTTCCTGTTCTCTCTCTCGACCCCTGTTTAATTTAGCTTAGAGATACAGTGCAGAAACAGGCCCTTCGGCCAACCGAGTCCGCGCCGACCAGCGATCGACGATCCCTGCACCACCAGCACTCTCCGACACACACTGGGGACAATTTACATTTATATAAAGCCAATTAGCCTACAAACCTGTACGTGTTTTTGCAGTGTGGGAGTAAACCGGAGCACCCGGAGAAAACCCACGCAGTCACAGGGTAAAGTACAAACTCCGTACAGACAACACCAGTGGTCAGGATTAAACCGGTGTGAGGCAGCAACTCTGCCGCTGCGCCACCGTGCCGTTCTTCATAATAGAATGGACATCTTCCTGAGACTAACCAGCTGGCCCAAGTTTATTCAGTTGCAGTGCTCTTGGCAACAGTACACTCATTGACAACTGTGTTGGCTGAAGAGGCAACTGTGTCTGGCTCAGAGCAGCAGAGAACAATGCCAAATCTAAAATTAATCGAAAAGAAAAGAAAAAGGGAGGAAACAGAACCTCGTGGTATAATCTGCCGCACCATCTCCCTCAGAGTGGCAACTCGAGTAGATAGAGTGGCAAAGAAAGCGTAGGGTGGCTTAGGTCAGGGCATTGAGTATGAGGGCATCCAGTCTGAAGAAGGGTCTTGACTCAAAACATCACCCATTCCTTCTCTGCAGACCAGCTGCCTGTCCTGTTGAGTTACTGAGCACTTTTGTGTCCATCTTCAGTGAAAAACCAGCATCTGCGGTTCCTTTCTACACATTGAGATTAAGAGCCGGGAAGTTATGGAGGCAGAATGTTGGAGTAACTCAACATAGAAACATAGAAAATAGGTGCAGGAGTAGGCCATTCTGTGGCAGAGAATTTCACAGATTCACCACTCTTTGTAAAAAATGATTTTCTCATCTCGGTCCTAAAATACTTCCCTCTTATCCTTAAACTGTGACCCCTAGTTCTGGACTTCCCCAACATCGGGAATAATCTTCCTGCATCTAGCCTGTCCAACCCCTTAAGAATTTTGTGAGTTTCTATAAGATCCCCCCTCAATCTTCTAAATTCTAACGAGTACAAACCGAGTCTATCCCGTCTTTCTTCATATGAAAGCCCTGCCATCCCAGGAATCAGTCTGGTGAACCTTCTCTGTACTCCCTCTATGGCAAGAATGTCTTTCCTCAGATTAGGAGACCAAAACTGTAAGCAATACTCCAGGTGTGGTCTCACCAAGACCCTGAACAACTGCAGTAGAACCTCCCTGCTCTTATACTCAACGGGACAGTCAGCATCTCTGGAGATCAAGAATAGGTGATCTTTTCGGGTCGAGACCCTTCTTCAGACTGAAAGTGGAGATGGAAAGGGTGGGGGGGAGAATAAACTTGAGGCAAGAAAAGGTCAGAACAAATCTGGTCCGACGACAGATGACCTCAGGAAGGGTGGAGCCCACAATGGTCCATAGTTGGCTGGGGAAGATGTGATAACATTCCTTCTCTCCAGAGATGCTGCCTGACCTGCTGAGTTACTCCAGCACTTTCTTTTCTATCTTGAGTGTAAACCAGCATCTGCAGATGCTTCCTGCACAGGAAGTCATGATGCAGCTATATTGGACTTCAGTTAGGCCGCACTTGGAGTATTGCATGCAGTTCTTGTCACCCCATTACAGAGAAACCTGGATTGTTTTCTCTGGAGGTCGGAGTCTGAGGGGAGACCTTGGGTGTCAACTTCTCTACCAGGGCAAAAATGACTAGGATTAGAGGGCATAGCTTGAAATTGAAAGGGAGAGTTTAAAGGATAGCGCAGAGCAAGTATTTTTTACACAGAGGTTGTGTGCGTCTGGAATGCACTGCCAGATAAGATAGAGGCATTGAAGAGGTGTTTAGATAGGCTCAAGGGTGCAGCAAATTGAGTCAGCGCAGCGGTAGAGTTGCTGCCTTGCAACTTGTAGTAAGGATCGACCTGCGTTCGATCCTTACTACGATGTTGTCGTCTGTACGTTCTCCCCGTGACTTTATGGGGTTTTCTCCGGGTGCTCCAGTTTTCTCCCACACTCCAAAGTCCTACAGGTTTGTCAGTGAATTGGCTTTGGTAAAATTGTAAATTGTCCCTGGTGTGTTTAGGATTGTGTTAGTGTGCGAGTGATCACTGGTCGGACTGGACTCGGTGGGCCGAACGGCCTGTTTACCGTGCTGCATCTCTAATGTCTCAGGTGGAGTAGCTCGAGTGTGTGCTCCACCTTACAATTTGCGGTTGCCTTTTTGAGTAATATATTAATTTAACAAAATAATAACACGCCAGAGTAAGTGAATGTCTCTGGTTAGTTTCTGCTCCTGTGTCGGTCTGCTGATCTGTAGTTTATATTAATCTCTTGCAACAGAACTTACAAAATGACCCAGCACTTAGTGGTATCTGAAAATTGGTTCCTGCTGTAACTTAACAGGCACTCTTTCAGTACGAAACAAGAGGATACTGAAAACAAAGCATGATAATTATTTTACTTATTAGGCAGATGTATAGCAGACCTTCCTTGCAAACAATTTCTTCATGAGAAAAATGTCTTGAAACACATTTGGCAGCTATCATTTTTCACATTCATCATACTTTGCGGTGCAGTTGCTGTATTAGTTTTGATCACGGCAAATAGAAAATAGTAACGTATTTTTTTTAAAAGCAGTTGTAAAATGCTGACATTCGCTTTAGTCATTTCGTTGATTCAGTACGCTAATCTGTGGCACCTGGTTTAGTTTAGTTTTTGTCTCGTGTACCGAGGTACGGTGAAAAGCTTTTTTGTTGCATGCTATCCAGTCAGCGGAAAGACTGTATATGATTATAATCAAGCCGTCCACAGTGTACTGATACAGGATAAGGGGAATAATGTTTAGTACAAAGTAAAGTCTGATTAAAGATACTACGAGGGTCAACATTGAGACTGCTCTCTAGTTGTTGATGGGATGGTTCAGTTGCCTGATAACAGCTGGGAAGAAAGCTTCTCTAAATCTGGAGGTGTGCGTTTTCACACTTCTGTACCTCTTGCCCGATGGGAGAGGGGAGAAGAGGGAGTGGCCGGGGTGCGACTGGTCCTTGATTATGCTGTTGGCAGTGGGAGGTGTAGATGGTGTCAGTGGAAGGGAGGTTGCTTTGTGTGATGGTCTGGGTTGCCTCAGCTCACTGTTGCTGGGTCTAAATGTGGAGTTCCCAGTGGAATCCATTTGATTTGGTGCGCAAGCAGTGATCTGCATGTCTCTGGGGAATTGTATTGTGTTGTGCAATGGTCTTGAGGTTGGGTTATTGGAAATGGGAACACCAAGTCTGGAACATAGACGAGAACTAGAAGATGATGCTTGCAAATATTATTGAGCTGAGCACAAAGTAAGTAAAGTGGTCCAAATATTATAGCTGTTTATGACTATGTCATGGAAAATGTTTGGGGGAATGATATCAAAACCAGATCCTGATATTCTTACCAAGGAATTGTACTAAACAGGCGAAAAATGAAGTAGAACATTTGATGGCAAAGGAACTGCAGATGCTGATTTACAAAAGATACACACATAGTGGTGCTTGTGTGCGGACTTTGAACGTTCTCCCTGTGACCATCTGGGTTTTCACCAGGTGCTCCGGTTTCCTCCCACACTCCAAAAACGTGCGGGTTTGTAGGTTAATTGGCCTCTGTAAATTGCCCCTGGTGTGTTGGGAGTGGATGAGAAAGTGGGATAACATAGAACTAGTCTGAACGGGTGATCGATGGTTGGCATGGACTCGGATGGCCGAAGGGCCTGTTTCCATGCTGTATCTTTAAATTTAAAAAAGTGCAGGCGTAACTCAACGTTTCAGGCAGCATCTCTGGAGAACATGGATAAATGACGTTTCACACAGTGCTGGAGTAACTCAGCGGGTCAGGCAGCATCTGTGGAGAAAATGGATAGGTGACGTTTCGGGATGGGACCAATCTGGGGTCTCCATTCTTTAACCACTTTACGTTGATAGGTAAGCTGTATGTGCAAAGAACTGTCTTGGAGTCATAGAGTCATACAGCGTAGAAACAGGCCCTTCGGCCCGACTTACCCTCGGTGACCAACATGTCCCATCGACACCAGAATCATCAGCCTGCACTTCACCCATATCACTCTAAACCTGTCCTATCAATGTACCAATCTAAATGATTCTTAAAAGTTGTGTGATAGTACCAGCCTCAACTACCTCCTCCGGCAGCTCGTTCCATACACCCACCACCCTTTGTGTAAAGAAGTTGCCCTTCAGGTTCCAATCAAATCTTCCCCCCCTCAGCGTAAACCTATGTCCTCTAGTTTTTGATTCCCCAACTGGGATGAATGATCGGGTATTTTGGATGGCTAGACCACCGTCATCTCACTCAAACCCTCATAACTAAATTATAGAGTCGTACAGCACGGAAACAGGCCATCTCTCACAACATGCCCCTCCTGCACCAGTCCCACCTCTCTGCATTTGGCCCATATTCCTCTAAACATTTCCTATCCATGTACATGTCCAATTGCTTGTTATTGTTCCTGCCTCAGCTACGCCCTCTGGCAATATGTTCCATACACCCACCACCCTCTGTGAGAAAAAGATGCCCCTCAGGTTCATATTAAATGTGGGTGGCCACGGTGGTGCAGCGGTAGAGTTGCTGCCTTACAGCGCCGGAGATCCGGGTTCGATTGCGACTACGGGTGCTGTCTGTACGGAGTTTGTACGTTCTCCCCATGATCTGCGTGGGTTTTCTCCAAGATCTTCGTTTTCCTCCCACATTCTAAAGACGTACAGGTATGTAGGTTAATTGGCTTGGTGTATGTGTAAATTGTCCCTAGTGTGTGTAGGATAGTGTTAATATGCGGGGGATAGCTAGTCGACCCAGACTCAGTGGGCCGAAGGGCCTTTTCCCATGCTGTATCTGTAAACAAAACTAAAAACTAAATCTTTGCCCTCTCACAGTAAACCTATGTCCTCCCCTGGCCCTTGATTCCTCTACTCTGTGTAAAAGACTGAAATTACCCTGTCTATTCCACTCATGATTTCCTACATCTCTATACATGGCTCACTAGCTAAATCTAAGTTACGCTATTCCTGTAAATGGCTGTGTGAATCACCAGTTGAGAGGAGGAATGGTGTTAGTAATGATACAAAAGTGGGTGCTTTTGCAGATAGTGAAGATGTGAAATTGTGAAGATTGTGAACGATTGCAGCAGGATCTGGATTGACTGGCCAGGTGGGCTGAGGAATGGTTGATGGAATTTAATACAGAGATGTGTGATGTTGCATTTTGGGACGTATTACATGGACAGGACCTATACAGTGAATGGCAGGGCTCTGGGGAGTGTTGTAGAGCAGAGGGATCTAGATTGCAGGTGGATGGTTCCCTGAAGGTGGAGTCGCTGGTAGATAAGGTGGTCAAATAGTCTTTTGGTACATTGGCCTTCACTAGTCAGAGTATTAAGTATAGATGATGATGCTTTGTTCCTGCTTGTTGCCTGTGTTGGTCCATCAGTTGCACTAAAATGATTGCAGAGCCACTTAGTTGTAGCCTCCTTCAAAGAGATCATCGTTACCAGATACTGTGCGTGCTCTTCCTGCTGTTTGCTTCACTAAAATGGAAGTGGAAACTCGTGTGTGTGTGTGTGTGTGTGTCATGAAAAGTGTGTGCATTTTGTATCTATCTTTTGATACATCACCGATACGGACAGGGATACTGCCGGCCCCACAATGCCTCCACTTCTTTGGATAATGGACCCTTAATGGACAATAGGTGCAGTAGGCCATTCAGCCCTTCGAGCCAGCACCACCATTCAATATGAAGATGGCTGATCATCCACAATCAGTACCCCGTTCCTGCCTTCTCCCCATATCCCCTGACTCCGCTATTTTTAAGAGCCCTATCTAGCTCTCTCTTGAAAGCATCCAGAGAACTGGCCTCCACCGCCTTCTGAGGCAGAGAATTCCACAGACTCGCCATTTTCTGTGAGAAAAAGTGTTTCCTCATCTCCGTTCTAAATGGCTTACTCCTTATTCTTAAACTGTGGTCCCTGGTTCTGGTCTCCCCCAACATCGGGAACATGTTTCCTGCCTCTAGCGTGTACAAGCCCTTAACAATCCTATATGTTTCAATGAGATCCTCTCATCCTTCTAAACTCCAGAGTGTACAAGCTCCATTTTCTCAGCATATGACAGTCCTGCCATCCCGGGAATTAACCTTGTAAACCTACGCTGCACTCCCTCAATAGCAAGAATTTCCTTCCTCAAATTAGGGGACCAAAACTGCACACAATACTCCATGTGTGGTCTCACTAGGGCTCTGTACAACTGCAGAAGGAGTGATAGAAGGCAAACAGTCCTATCTTCTTCCTCTTTATTCTCCCGCGGTCGGGGCAGTCGAACCATCTGTCTTGCCGATCAAAGCTCCCGCAGCCGGCGGTCAAAGTCCCCACGTCGGGGGGGATCAAAACTGCCGCGTCGAGGTTATCGAAATTCCCGCAGCTTGGAGTTCTGACCAGAGAACGCGGGCTCCGTGATGTTAACCCAACAAGCACCCAAAGGGATTGCGAGCTCCGCAATGGTAATTCCGCAGGTGACCGCGGTGGAGCTCTCCAGCAGAGGCCGCCAACTCCTCGATGTTAAGCTGCAGTGTGGACGGAGATACGATACAGAAAAAAATCGCATCTCCGTTGAGGTAACAGATTAGAAAATGTTTCCCCCAACCCCACCCCCCACATAAAATAAGCTAAAGAACACTAAAAACATACATTTAACACACACAATTAAAACACAAAGAAGGAAAGGACAGACATATTGTTGGCAAGGCAGAACTATAGGGAGAGGTTTCAGTCAGACTCAATTCCCTAGAGCACAGGAGGATGAGGGGTGATCTGAAAGAGGTGTATAAAACCATGAGAGGAATAGAACAGGTTGATGCACAGAGTCTCTTGCCCAGAGTAGGGGAATTGAGGATATAGGTTTATGGTGAAGGGGAAAAGATTTCATATGAACCTGAGGGGTAACTTCTTTTCACACAAAAAGAGGTGGGTGTATGGAACAAGCTGCCAGAGGAGATAGTTGAGGCTGGGACTGAAACAGTTAGACGGATGCATGGATAGGACAGGTTTTGCAGGACATGAGCCAAACGCAGGCAGGTGGGACTAGTGTAGCTGGGACATGTTGGCCAGTGTGGGCAAGTTGGGCCGAAGGGCCTGTTTGTACACTGTATCATTCTGTTACTATTAGATAGAGGGAACTGTTAACGAAGTTGTGGGCACAGATTTGCTGTCACCTCTTGAACTGACAGAATGTTGGACGTGTGAAAGAAGTAATTTTTCTGCAGTTTTTTAATTTCCTCCTAAAAAAGTAATGCCAACATTTGAGAAAAATAAACTGGTTGCAATTTTGGTTAAAGTACATGTTACATTTTTGTATATTTTAGTTCAGATTTAATTTGCTGCAAACGGCTCGATTGTAATCATGTATTGCCTTTTCACTGGCTGGACAACACAAAACAAAACACACTGTACCTCGGTACACGTGGCAATAAACTAAACAGTATATTGTACTTTTTTCCTTCGCTCCATAGATGCTGCTGCACCCGCTGAGTTTATCCAGCAATTTTGTCTACCTTTGATTTTCCAGCATCTGCAGTTCCTTCTTGAACAGTATATAGTACATTTAGTTTAGTTTAGTACAGTTTAGAAACAAGGCCTTACGGCCCCAGGTGCGCACCAACCAGCGATCCCCGCACTATCCAACACACACTAGGGATAATTTACAATTTGACTGAAGCCAATTAACCTACAAACCTGTACGTCTTTGGAGTGTGGGAGGAAACCAGAGCATCCACATATCATGCACAGCACGCGACAATTTTTTTTCAATGTACCTTGGTATACGTGACAGTACACTAAATGAAAGTAGTTCCAAGGTGGACCCAAAATGCTGGAGTAACTCAGTGGGACAGGCAGCATGTGTAGGAAAGAACTGCAGATGCTGGTTTAAATCGAAGGTAGACACAAAATGCTGGAGTAAATCAGCGGGGCAGGCAGCAATGCTGCCTGCCCTGCTGATTTACTCCAACATTTTGTTCCTACCTTCGATTTAAACCAGCATCTGCTGTTCTTTCCGACACATAAGGCAATTCCAATCCCACTTCAGGGTTAAACAATAAACATAAAAGTAAACAACTAAAGGTTATGAGGCAGCAACCTGACCCCTGCCCCACCGTGTCATATAGTTTCACAATGATTTTGGTGAAAGCAGTAACCTGTTGTGCCCTAATACTTTAAAGCATCTCTTTGGACGTCTGTGAGGCATTTGAGGCAAAAAAAAAGGCTTTTGGATAGGCACATGGATATGCAGATTATGGATAATATGCAGGTGGAAGAGAAATGGTTTTGGCCGTTATCTTAACCATAAGAGAAGTTTTTTAACTGGGTGCTCCGCTTTCCTCCCACACTCCAAATGCGTACAGGTTTGTAGGCTAATTGGCTTTGGTAAAAATTGTAAATTGTCCCTAGTGTGTGTAGGAAAATGCTAGTGTACGGGGATCGATGGGCGGCATGGATTCAGTGGGCCGAAGGGCCGGGTTTCCGCGCTGTATCTCTAAAGTTGTCGGTCTTCAAGGCCTGAGAACCAGGAGCACATTGGAAGACGCCTGCAACTTCTACAGATGCGCCGTAGAAAGCATTTTATCAGAATGCATCGCAGCTTGGTTTGGGAACAGCTCCATCAAGAAATTGCAACAAATTGTGGACACAATTCAGACCATCACACAAACCAACCTCCCTTCCATTGAATTTCCACATACCTCACGCTGCCTCGGCAAGGCCAGCAGCATAATCAAGGACAAGTCGCACCCCGGTCACTCCTTCTTCTCCCCTCTCCCATGGGGCAAAAGGTACAGAAGTGTGAAAACGCACAGCTCCAAATTCAGGGACAATTTCTTCCCAACTGTTAACAGGCAACTGAACCATCCTATCAACAACTAGAGAGCTGTCCTGAACTACTCTCTACCTCATCGGAGACCATTGGACTAAGTTTGATCGCACTATACTGGCCTTATCTTGCACTAAACGTAATTCCCTTATCGTGTGAATGTATTATCTTTCTGTTGACTGGTTAGCACGCCACAAAAACATTTCACTGTACCTCAGTACACGTGACAATAAACCAAACTGATACTAAACAGAGTAGGAAGGATTCATATTTTGTTTGGGCAGCGTAAGACCCAGCTGTTTGAATATTGATTTCTCTAACTTCAAGTAACTCTTGCATCCCCTCTCTCTGTCCCTCCCCCACCCAAGTTGTTGTACAAGTTTCATAGTCGTCTTGTTGAGTCTCATTGTCTGTACCTAATTTTCCCCTAGCCCACAGCTAACTATGGCCTGCTCCCTTTATCAGTTACTTTTTTGCATCTTTCATTCATTTGTTCAATGTCTCTCTATCACTGTTTATATCTCTCTTTTTCCTCTGTCTTGACTCTTAGTCTGAAGAAGGGACTCGTCCCGAAAAGTCACCTATTCCTTCTTTCCTGTTTGACCTGCTGAGATCCTGTCTGACCTGCTGAGTTACTCCAGCATTTTGTAAATTTCGGGCCATCGCTGGTTCCCTGGTTGCGCTAATGAAAACTCTCCGTCTTCTTGCCCTGGCTGTGGTGCTTTACTCGGTTCTGAGCACGGTTCTGTGTTCTGTGATGCTTTGTTCCTGCTTGCTGCCTGTGTTGGTCCATCAGTTGCACTAAAATGACTGCAGAGCCACTCAGTTGTAGCCTCCTTCAAAGAGATCATCGTTACCAGATACTGTGCGTGCTCTTCTTGCTGTTTGCTTCACTAAAATGGAAGTGGAAACTCATTACTGTGTGTCCTGAAAAGTCACCCATTCCTTCTTTCCGGAGATGCTGCCTGTCCCGCTGAGTTACTCCAGCATTTTGTGTCTATCTTTTGATACAACACCGATACGGACACGGATACTGCCGCCTGACACCACAAGCCAGGGCTGCCGTCCGCACAATGCCTCCACTTCTTTGGATAATGGACTTCCTTCTCGACGTGACCCTGTGACACCCCCCCCCCCCTCGCTTCCCGGAGACCCGTAACCTTTGTCATTACCGGATAGACACCGGGACAAATCCAAAGTGCTCCCAGCTGTGTTTACGGAGCGATAAAGTTTCCTGCTCATTTATACCATAAATCATCTTCCTTATCAAAAGGAATTAATTTTAGTTTAGTTTAGAGATACAGCGCGGAAACGGGCCCTTCGGCCCATCGAGTCCGCACCGACCAGCGATCCCCGCACATTATCACTGCCCCACACACATTTGGAACAATTTACATTTATACCAAAGCCAATTTACCTACAAACCGATACGTCTTTGGAATGTGGGAGGAAACCGAAGATCTTGGAGAAAACCCATGCAGTCACGGGAAGAAGGTACAAACTCCGTATAGACAGCACCCATAGCCGGGAATGAAACTGGGTCTTTGGCGATGGAAGGCAGCAAATCTACTGCTGTGCCTATATAAAAACATTAAAAATTATGTTTTTATTTAGTGTTTTTACAAGGAATTTTGTAATTCACCTAGTGGTTCAGTTCAGTTTAGTTTATTGTCACGTGTACCGAGGTACAGTGAAAAGCTTTTGTTGCGTGCTAACCAGCCAGCGAAAGACAATACATGTTTACAATCGATCCATTTACGGTGTATAGATACATGATAAAGGAATAACATTTAGTGCAAAGTAAACCCAGTAAAGTCCAATCAAAGATAGTCCGAGGGTCACCAATGAGGTAGATAGTAGTTCAGGACTGCTCTCTAGTAGTTAGGATGGTTGTAGTGTTGGACTGTTGCGTGTATTCTTGAAATAGTTCCTTGTTAACGTAACCCACCCTTCCTCTTCCATTTTCCAGTCTATACTCTTCCCTTCATCTGAAGAAGAGACCTGATCCAAAACGTCAACCATCCTTTGTCTGCAGAGATGCGGACTGACCCGCTGAGTTAATCCAGAACTCTGTGTCTCTCTTTTCTCTTCCCTCCCACCCTGCCCAAAATGTGCTTGAGATATTTTTTTGTTTTAGTTTTAGAGATACAGCGCGGAAACAGGCCTTTCGTCCCACCGAGTCCGCACCGACCAGCTGGGCTTGTACACTCTGGAGTTTAGAAGGATGAGAGGGAATTAGCACAAACCCAATACACACTGGGGACAATTTTACATTTACACCAAGCCAATTAACGTACAAACCTGCACGTCTTTGGAGTGCGGAAGGAAACCGAAGCTCTCAGAGAAAACCCACGCAGGTCACGGGGAGAGCATACAAACTCCGTGCAGACTGCACCCGTAGTCAGGATCGAACCAGTGTCTCTGGCGCTTTTTTGTTGTTGTTTCTTTTGCCTTTTTACATACCGTCATATCTTGAGAGTGCCAGAAAATTGACCTGGTAATTGACATTGCTCCAGTTTTTATATTTTATGGGATAAATGTCAGTTTGTGAGATTGAGACCCAAGGAACTGCAGATGCTGGGATCTTGAGCAAAATACAAACTGTTGGAGGAACTCAGCGGGGCTCAGGCAGCATCTGTGAGGGAATGGGCAGAGGGTCAGGACTCTTCTCCAGACTGCTACAGGCGATCTTTTGTACGTTCCTTTACAAAGGAGATGAGGAGGAATTTCTTTAGTTAGAGGGTGGTGAATCTGTGGAATTCATTGCCACAGAAGACTGTGTCAGACAAGTCAAGATTATTTGAAAGTTGTAGTGTTTAATATCCTGATGGCTGTAGTTCTGGACACCGTGTTATAGGAAAGATGTTGTCAAGCTGGAAAGGGTACAGAGAAGATTTATCAGGATGTTAGAAATATAGAAACATAGAAAATAGGTGCAGGAGTAGGCCGTTCGGCCCTTCGAGCCTGCACCGCCATTCAATATGATCATGGCTGATCATCCAACTCAGTATCCCGTACCTGCCTTCTCTCCATACCCCCTGACCCCTTTTGCCACAAGGGCCACATCTAACTCCCTCTTAAATATAGCCAATAATGTTCCCAGGATTCAAGGGTCTGAGTTATAGGCAGAGGTTGAGTAGGCTGGGACTCTATTTCTTGGAGTGCAGGAGGGTGAGGTGTGATCCTATAAGGGTGTTTAAGATCATGAAAGGAATAGATCGGGTAAATGCACAGAATCTCTTGCCCAGAATAGGTGAATCGAGGACCAGAGGACATTGGTTCAAGATGAAGGGGAAAAGATTTACACCAAGCCAATTAACGTACAAACCTGCACGTCTTTGGAGTGCGGAAGGAAACCGAAGCTCAGAGAAAACCCACGCAGGTCACGGGGAGAGCATACAAACTCCGTGCAGACTGCACCCGAGTCTGAGGAGTAACTTTTTCACACAAAGGGTGGTGGGTGTATGGAACAAGCTGCCAGAGGAGGTAGTTGAGGCTGGGACTATCCCATCATTTAAGAAACAGCTATACAGGTACATGGATAGGACAGGTTTGGAAGGATTTGAGACAAATGCTGGCAGCTGGGACTAGTGTAGCCGGTGTGGGAAATTTGGGTCGAAGGGCCTGTTTCCACACTGTAGCACTCCATGACTCTAAGAAGCTGCTCCTGAACCTGGACGTTACAGTTTTCAGGCTCCTGTACCTTCTTCCCGATGGCATGAGTGAGATGAGAGCGTGGCCAGGGTTGTGTGGAGGTCTGATGGTGTTTGCTGCCTTTATGAATGTGAAGCTGCCTTTATGAATGTTGGGTGCTTTTATGAATGAAGAAAAGTTTCCTATTTCCTTCGCTCCATAGATGCTGCCGCACCCGCTGAGCTTCTCCAGCAATTTTGTCTACCTTTATGAATGTGAACTAATTCAATGATACTTTATTGCCAAATGTACGTGGGTAGATACAGTGAAATGCTTTGTTTTTGCAAACAACTCGATAAAATCATATAGCAGACCATTTCCCAGGCAGTGCACAAAGAGTCACCACGTTTCTGGTGCCGACAAAAGTTTTCAAAAGTTCTTAGTGCTGAACCAGCAGACCGATTATTTTATCTGAAGACAGGCACAAAATGCTGGAGTAACTCAGCGGGTCAGACAGCATCTTTGGAGAGAAGGAATAGGTGACGTTTTGGGACGAGACCCGTTAGGAAGGAGACAAGGAGAAATATCTTTAGTCAGAGGGTGGAGAACCTGTGGAATTCTTTCCCAGAGAATGCTGTAAAGTCAGTGGATATTTTTAAGGCAGAGCTAGATAGATTCTTGAGGTTATGGGGAGAAAGCAGGAGAATGGGGTTTGGAAGGAGAGATAGATCAGCCATGATTGAATGGCGGAGTAGACTAGATGGGCCGAATGGCATGTCTACTCTATTCCTTATGACCTTATGAAGGGTCTCGACCCGAAACCATCACTGATTCTTTCTCTCCAGAGATGCTGCCTGTCCCACTGAGTTACTCCAACACTTTGTGTCTATCTGTGGTGTAACGCAGCATCTGTAGTTCCATCCTACATGTTTTTTTTAATTTACATTCAGGCTCTCCGGCCCTGCCGAACAACATGATGTATTTCGGAAGTTCCCAGGATGACATTGATGAAGTGGAGGAGGATGACGAGTGTGAAGATGTCAAAACACTTCCCAGCAATGCTTCATCTTCATGCCAGTCGACACCGCGAAAGGGGAAGGTGCAGGGTAAACAAGTCCTCAATGGTCACGGTAGGTCAGCTTAGAACTTATCAAAACAGACAATAGACAACAGGTGCAGGAGTAGGCCTTTCGGGCCTTCGAGCCAGCACCGCCATTCAGCCTTCGAGCCAGCACCGCCATTCACTGTGATCATGGCCGACAGATGGCGCAATGGGCTAAGTGTTCGGCTGGCGACCGGAAGGTAGCCGGTTCGAATCCCGCTTGGAGTGCATACTGTCGTTGTGTCTTGGGGCAAGACACTTCACCCACCTTTGCCTGTGTGTAAAATGTAATGTAATTATGTGAAGCACTTTGGGGTCAATGCAAGTTGACTAAAAATGTGCTATATAAATAAGATTGAGGCCAGTTCATTGGCTATATTTAAGAGGGAGTTAGATGTGGCCCTTGTGGCTAAAGGGATCAGGGGGTATGGAGAGAAGGCAGGGATGGGATACTGAGTTGGATGATCAGCCATGATCATATTGAATGGCGGTGCAGGCTCGAAGGGCCGAATGGCCTACTCCTGCACCTATTTTCTATGTTTCTATGTTTCTATTATTATTATTATTATTATGGCTGATCATCCACAATCAGTACTCCGTTCCTGCCTTCTCCCCATATACCAAACTCCACTATCTTTAAGAGCTCTATCTAACTCTCTTGAAAGCATCCAGAGAATTGGCCTCCATTGATTTCTGAGGCAGAGAATTCCACAGATTCACAACCCTCTGGATGAAAACATTTTTCCTCGTCTCCGTTCTAAATGGTCCATCCTTTATTCTTAAACTGTGGCCCCTGGTTCTGCACTCCCCCAACATCAGGAACATGTTTCCTGCCTCTAGCGTGTCCAATCCCTTAAAACTAGCAACCTACGACAAGATACACCAGTTCACACAAGTTGTCGGAGTAGAATTAGGCCAATCAGCCCATAGAGTCTACTCCGCCATTCAATCATGGCTAGACACAAGAAACTGGAGTAACTCAACAGGACAAGCACCATCTCTGGGGAGCAGGAATGGGTGACGTTTCGGGTCGAGACCCTTCCTCACCCTGACCCTGAAAAAGGCTCTCACCCATTCCTTCTCACCAGAGATGCTGCCTGACCCGCTGAGTTACTCTAGCTTTTTGTGTCTATATTTGGTTGAAACCAGCACCTGCAGTTCCTTCCTACACATTCAATCATGTCTGATCTCTGCCTCCTAATCCCATTTTCCTGCCTTCTCCCCATTACCCGTGACACCTGTACCAATCAAGAATTTGTCGATCTCTGCCTTAAAAATGTCCACTGACTTGGTCTCCGCTGCCCTCTATGGCAATGAGTTCCACAGATTCACTCCCCTCTGACTAAAAAGGTTCCTCCTCGCGTCTTTTTTAAAAGAGCGCCCTTCAATTCTGAGGCTATGACCTCTGGTCCTAGACTCACCCACCAGTGGAAACAACCTCTCCACATCTACTCATATCGATACGATATGGTGTGATGGAATTTTATTGATCCCAGAGGGAAATGGTTCTGCCACCAGTCAAAGTATACGGTTACAAGGCATTGAAAGTGTCATGTGCATTCTAATAATAATGACATTTAAGTGCAGGAAAGAACTGCAGGCACTGGTTGAAATCGAAGGTGGACACAAAATGCTGGAGTAACTCAGCGGGACATTTAATGACCAGTTATTGCACGACACATATGGAATACTAGACAAACATGAAATTAGATTATCCAGTGGAACAGTTCAGGATGAAAGATGTGCAAAGATGGGGATGGGGGGTGGGGGGTCAGTCTCCCCCATGACAGAAGGGGCAGGAGTTGTACAGTTTGACAGCCACAGGGATAAAGGATCTCCTATGTCGTTCTGTGCTGCATCTTGGTGGAACCAGTCGGTTGCTGTTGGTACATCACCCGGATGAGAAAGTTGACTACCGCCATATTCATAATGTTTTTTTTAGTTTAGTTGAATTGAGAGATACAGCGCGGAAACAGGCCCTTCAGCCCACCGAGTCCGTGCCGACCAGCGATCCCTACTCAGTCAAGTTAAGAATCAAGAGTGTTTTATTGTCAAATGTCCAAGACAGAACAATGAAATCCTAAGTCCCCCACAGCACTATAATAAACGAGGAAAAAAAAAGTTAGTTAATTTAATTTAGTGATAACAGGCCCTTCGGCCCACCGAGTCCGTGCCGGCCAGCGATCCCTGTACACTGACACTATCCTACATACACTATGGGCAATATTCTAATTATACCAAACTCATTAACTTACAAACCTACACGTCTTTGGAGTGTGGGAGGAAACAAGAGGACCCAGAGAAAACCCACGTAAGTCACAGGGAGAACGTATAAACTCCGTACAGACAGCACCCGTAGTCAGGATCGAACACGGGTCTCTGGTGCAGTAAGTCAGCAACTCAGACTGAAGAAGGGTCTCGACCCAAAAAAGTCACCCATTCCTTCTCTCCAGAGATGCTGCCTCACCCGCTGAGTGACTCCAGCATTTTGTTTCTACCTTTGATTTAAATCAGCATCTGCAGTTCTTTCTTACACAAATGAACCAGAGATAGACACAAAAAGCTGGAGTAACACAGTGGGTCAGGCAGCATCTCTGGAGAGAAGAAATAGGTGGCGCTTCGGGTAGGGTCTCGACCCGAAACGTTACCTATTCCTTTTCTCCACAGATGCTCATGTTCATAAGTGATAGGAGCAGAATTAGGCCATTCGCACCATCAGGTCTACTCCGCATTCAATCATGGTTGATCTATCTCTCCTTCCTAACCCCATTCTCCTGCCTTCTCCCCATAACCTCTGACACCCGCACTAATCAAGAATCTATCTATCTCTGCCTTAAAAATATCCACTGCCTGGCCTCCACAGCCTTCTGTGGCAATGAATTCCACAGATTCACCACCCTCTGACTAATGAAATTCCTCCTCATCTCCTTCATAAAGGAACGTTAATTCTGAGGCTGTGACCTCTGGTCCTAGACTCTCCCATTAGTGGAAACATCCTCTCCACATCCACTCTATCCAAGCCTTTCACTATACTGACACCACTATACTGTCTGACCCACTGAGTTACACCAGCTTTTTGTGTCTATATCTTCAGTCTAAAAGCCCCATCCCACGGTACGAGTTTATTCCAACAGCTCTCTCGAGTTTAAAAAAAATCAAACTCATGGTAAGCACGGAGAATGGCCGTAGCGGGTACGTCGGAGCTCGGGAATGACTCAGCGCTAACAGCAGGTACTCGGGAAGACTCGCTAACGGCAGGTAAGCACGGGAAGACATGTTGAAAAATGTCCACGAGAGCCCTGAGTACCGACGAGTGGCCATTACCGTAAATCTCCGAGTGCGATTCAGGGCAAACTCGGCAGAACTCTTGGAATGAACTCGTACCGTGGGACAGGGCTTTGAGGATTGATGGGTGTGCAAGGAAATGTAACGCTGGTCAAGGGGCTCGACATTCTCCAACCTATTGGAAGCACCATTTGGTAAGAGGCAGTTTCAGGCTGAATATAAACAGCCCGGTTAGAGTTTTGTTTGGACAGCTTAATCCATTTTTTACAGAAGGTTCATTCATACCTGGTGAAGTGGTAGCCAGTCTGTATGTTGCTGTGGCTTGGGGGACGTCATCGAGAATACGTCATTGGTTTATACTCGGAGCGTTAATTGCTGCCGATCCGAGCCCCAGGTTTGTTTTTAGAGTCATAGATTCACACAGCATGGAAACAGGCCCTTCGGCCCAACTTACCCACACCGTCAAACATACTCCATCTACACTCGATCCACATGCCCGCATTTGCTCCTTATCCCTCCAAACCTGTCCTATCCATGTACTTGTCTAACTGTTCCTTAAACGTTGGGATAGTCCCAGCCTCAACTACCTCCTCTGGCAGCTTGTTCCATACACCCGCCACCCTTTGTGTGAAAATGTGACCCCTCAGATCCCTATCAAATCTTTCTCCCCCTCACCTTGAACCTACGTCCGCTGGTTCTCGATCCCCTACTCTGGGTAAGAGCGTCTACCCGATCTATTCATCTCATGATTTTGTACGTCTTTATAAGATCATCCCTCATCCTCCTGCCCTCCATGGAATAAGAGTCCCAGCCCATTCAACCTCGCCCTATAACTCGGACCCTCGAGTCCTGAGAACATCCTTGTAAATCTTCTCTGTACCCTCTCCAGCTTGGCAACATCTTTCCTATAACACGGTGCCCAGAACCTGCACATCTTCGGAGTGTGGGAGGAAACCGAAGATCTCGGAGAAAACCCCACATGGAGAACGTACAAGCTCCGTGCAGAGGGGTCGGGATCGAAGGCGGGTCTCTGGCGCTGTAAGCGCTGTGAGGCAGCAACTCTTCCGCTACGCCACCGTGCCGCCGCTGAATCTGTGATTAACATGTGTGCATTTTTTCCTCTCCCCACCACCCCACTCAGCGTTGAATGGCTCGGGCAAGCTTTTGAGAGATAAGGAGTCTGTCCAGAAACACAAAGGAAAAGAGGCAACGCCAGTCAAGGAGAGGAACGGTGACCACAAGGTGGAGTGCAAGAAGGAGCCATGTTTGACTGGGGCTGCTGCTAATTCTGCTTCGCAAGTGGGCAGCTCAGCTAAAGGACCTGCTGCTAACAGCTCAGCTATTACAAAACCACCTCAGGAGCACCAAACACAACAGGTACGTCAAATAAAAATTGGCCGTCCGCGATGGTTGCATCGAAAGGCATTGATATCGACAGCCCAGACCATCAGGCAACACAAACCAACCTCCCTTCCATTGTTAGACACAAAAAGCTGGAGTAACTCAGCGGGACAGGCATACATCTCTGGAGAGAAGGGATGGGTGACGTTTTTCGGATCGAGGCCCTTCTTCAGACTCTTCCTACACATTTTGTCTGCTCCCTTCCATTGACTCCGTCTACACTTCACGCTGCCTCCGCAAGGCTATCGGCAAAATGGCAGAGAGTTGAGGACGTAACCCAGACCATCACACAAACCAACCTCCCTTCCATTGACTCCAGTTATGGGCAGCACGGTGGCGCAGCGCTAGAGGTGCTGCCTTACAGCGCCAGAGACATTGGGTTCGATCCTAACTACGGGTGCTGTCTGTATGGAGTGTGTACGTTCTCCCCATGACCACGTTTTCAGCAGGATCTCCGGTTTCCTCCCACGCTCCAAAGACGTACAGGTTTGTAGGTTAATTGGCTTTGGCATAATTGTAAATTGTCCCTCGCATGTGTAAAGATGTATGGGCTAGTATAGGGGGTGATTTCTAGTCGGCGTGGTGGGCCGAAGGGCCTGTTTCCGCGCTAAACTAAAGTAAGCTAAACTAAACCTCACTCAAGGCCAACGGCATAATCAAGGACAAGTCTCACGCCGGACACTCCCTCTTCTCTCCCTCTCCCGTCGGGCAAGAGGTATAGAAGTACAAGGCTGCAGATGCTGTAATTCAGAGTGAGAAAACAAACTGCTGGAGGAATCCAGCGGGTCAGGCAGCATCTGTGGAGGCAAGGGGATAGTCAGTGTAGAAACAGGGAATTGCAGGTGCTGGAAAGAAAGAACTGCAAGCACTGGCAAATACACAAACGGACACAGAGTGCTCAGAAGGTCAGGCAGCATCTCTGGAGGGCATGAATAGTGATGAAGTTAATGAAATTCATGGACAGGATAGTGATGAAGTTAATGAAACTCATGGGCGTTCTATACAAGCGTTTAGAAACCTAATAACAGAGGGGAAGAATCTGTACTGAATTTAAACAGGTGGGCAGGATGTTCTCACATCCTTCATTACTACAGGTTATGGGAGAAGGCAGGAGAATGGGGTTAGCAGGGAGAGATAGATCAGCCATCCTCGTAAATCTCCGCACCCTTCCCAGCTTCCGATTAAATCTTTGCCCCCTCTCATGATCTTATATCATAAGGTCATAAGTGATAGGAGCAGAATTAGGCCATTCGACCCATCAAGTCTACTCCGCCATTTAATCATGGCTGATCTATTTCTCCTTCCTAACCCCATTCTCCTGCCTTCTCCCCATAATCTCTGACACCCGTACTAATCAAGAATTTACCCACCTCTGCTGTAAAAATATCCACTGACGGCCTCCACAGCCTTTTCTGGCAAAGAATTCTGCAGATTCACCACCCTCTGACTAAAGAAATTCCTCCTCATCTCCTTCCTAAAAGAACGTCCTATAATTCTTAGCCTATGACCTCTGGTCTAGACTCTCCCACTAGTGTAAACATCCTCTCCACATCCACTCTACCCAAGCCTTTCACTATTCTGTATGTTTCTATGAAGTCTCCCCTGATCCTTCTAAAGTCCAGCGAGGACAGGCCCAGTGCCGACAAACGCTCTTCATAGGTTAACCTATTCATTCCTGGGATAATTCTTGTAAACCTCTTCTGGACCCTCTCCAAAGCCAGCACATCATTCCTCGTGTATGGGGCCCAAAATTGCTCACAATATTCCAAATACAGCCAGACCAGCGCCTTAGAGAGCCTCAGCATTACATCCCTGATTTTGTATACAAGCCCTCTTGAAATGAATGCCAGCATTGCGTTTGCCTTCCTTTACTATCGATTCGACTTGCACCTCCGATTTCTGGATTCTCTCCCCATTTGGATCGTCGTCCTGCGCTCCAAGGAATAGAGTCCTATTACTTATTTTTTTGAGATGCTAAGTTAGAATGCAGTTGTTATAAATAAAAGCCACGTGTTGGTAGATGGGAAGGTTTTATTGCCAGTAATCTGGCAATCCTGCCACAGTGTGGATTGAGCGTTGTAGGAAGAAACTGCAGATGCCTTTTTACACCAAAGATAGACACAAAATGCTGGAATAACTCAGTGGGTCAGGCAACATCTCTGGAGAGAAGGAATGGGCGACGCTTCGGGTCGAGACCCTTCTTCAGACTATGAGTCAGGGGAGTGAGGGAGATACAGAGATATAGATGGGTAAGGTGTGAAAACGACAGATCAAAGGGGACGGAGATAAAGGAAATGTAGGCTGGATCATTGTTAGCTGAAGGGAAGGAGACAACAAGGCCTACAATCAGTCAAATGTAATCAGGAGTACAGTGAAATTAGTTAAGACAACTCAGATGAGGGATGGAGTGAGAGGGAAAGCATGGGCAACTTGAAGTTAGTGAAATCAATTTTCATACTGCAGGTAGACTCAAAAAGCTGGAGTAACTCTGGAGGCAGCATCTCTGGAGAGAGGGAACGGGTGATGTTTCGGATCGATACCCTTCCGGGTCGAGACCTGAAATGCCACCTATTCCATTTCTCCAAAGATGTTTCAGGTTCAGTTTCAGTTTAGTTTACTGTCACGTGTACCGAGGTGCAGTGAAAAGCTTTTGTTGCATGCTAGCCAGTCAGCAGAAAGACAATCGAGCCATTTACAGTGTACAGATACACGATAAGGAAATAACGTTTAGTGCAAGGTAAAGCCACTAAAGTCCAATCAAAGATAGTCCGAGGGTCACCAATGAGGTAGATAGTAGTTCAGGACAGCTCTCTGGTTGTTGGAGGATGATTCAGTTGCCTGATAACAGCTGGGAAGAAACTGTCCCTGAATCTGGAGGTGTGTGTTTTCACACTTCTGTACCTTTTGCCCGATGGAAGAGGGGAGAAGAGGGAGTGACCCGGATGCGAGTGTCCTTGATGATGCTGCTGGCCTTGCCGAGGCAGCGTGAGGTGTAGATGGAGTCAATGGAAGGGAGGTTGGTTTGTGTGATGGTCTGGGCTGCGTCCACAAATGTCTGCAATTTCTTACAATCTTGGATGGAGCAGTTTCCAAACCGTGCTGTGACGCTTCCCGATAAAATGCTTTCTACGGTGCATCTGTAGAAGTTGAGAATTGTTGGGAATGGCACGGTGGCGCAGCGGTAGTGTTGCTGCCTTACAGGTTTAGCAGCGCCTGGGACCCGGGTTCGATCCCGACTATGGAGTTTGTATGTTCTCCCCGTGACTGCATGGGCTTTCTCCGAGATTAGGATTCCTCCCACACTCCAAAAACGTACAGGTTTGTAGGTTAATGGGCTTTGTGTAAATCTAAATGTTCCCAAGTGTGTGTGTGTGTGTAGGGTAGTTTTAATGTCTGGGGATCGCTGGTCGACACGGACTCCGTGGGCTGAAGGGCCTGTTTTTGCCCTTCAGTAGAGGCGCTGCCTGGCTCGCTGAGTTACTCCAGCATTTAGTGTCTGGCTACAGTGAGGATTGAACCGCCTACCTCGGTGTCCCTGTGTGAGATTGATATTGCAGGAGTTTCTGGGCAGACAGCCCCGGGCAGGAACAGCGTGTTCTCTATAGCTGGCCATGGTGGTTGACTGAGACAGATTTGACTCAATTCGTTCCCCACTGCTGGGAACATTGTTTGTCTCCCTTGGGCGTAGGTCGACTGATGACAGCAAAATACCGTGGCTGGAAAGCTTGGAGCATCACTGCTCCTGAACCAGGGCCAATAATATTTCCCTTTCAAAGTCTCCTTTAATTTTAATTTTTAGTTCTGGAGATACAGCCAGCAAACAGGCCTTCCGGCCCACTGAGTCCGCGCCGACCAGTGATCACCCCGTACTCTTAACATTGTCCCATACACACCAGAGACAATTTACAATTTTTTACCGTAGCCAATCAACCTACAAACCTGTACGTCTTTGGAGTGTGGGAGGAAACCGGAGCACCTGGAGAAAACCCACGCAGGTCACGGGGTGAATGTACAACCTCTGTACAGACAAACGCCCGCAGTCAGAATCGAACCCGGGTCTCTGGAGCTGTGAGACAGCAACTCTACCGCTGCACCACTGTGCCCTTTCTTCTCAATTCTTCCTGACTAATGTCTAGACTCCTATATCGTCACAGGACGACTTCTAACTTATGGAATGGGGGAGAAATAGAACATTTGCTAATACCAACTATTGCCCGTCTTGTACTTGGTCTGGAGTCTGATAGAATTGATACATCAGGGGTGGCACGGTGGCGCAGAGGTAGACCGCGTGGGTTTTCTCCGTTCTTCGGTTTCCTCCGACACTCCAAAGACATCCAGGTTTGTAGGTTAATTGGCTTGGTGTAAATGTAAATTGTCCCTAGTGAATAGAGTAGTGTTAGTGTGTGGGGTGATCGCTGGTCGGCACGGACTCGGTGGGCCGAAGGGCCTGTTTCCCCCGCTGTATCTCTAAACTAAACTAAAAAGAATGCATCAAAGCATATTTTCTACCATGTTTTCAACAATTACTATGAATGCACAAGTCTGCCAGCTTCCTTATAACATAGAAACATAGAAATTAGGTGCAGGAGTAGGCCATTCGGCCATTCGAGCCTGCACCGCCATTCAATATGATCATGGCTGATCATCCAACTCAGTATCCCGTACCTGCCTTCTCTCCATACCCCCTGATTCCCTTAGCCACAAGGGCCACATCTAACTCCCTCTTAAATATAGCCAATGAACTGGCCTCAACTACCCTCTGTGGCAGAGAGTTCCAGAGATTCACCACTCTCTGTGTGAAAAAAGTTCTTCTCATCTCGGTTTTAAAGGATTTCCCCCTTATCCTTAAGGTGTGACCCCTTGTCCTGGACTTCCCCAACATCGGGAGCAATCTTCCTGCATCTAGCCTGTCCAACCCCTTAAGAATTTTGTAAGTTTCTATAAGATCCCCTCTCAATCTCCTAAATTCTAGAGAGTATAAACCAAGTCTATCCAGTCTTTCTTCATAAGAGAGTCCTGCCATCCCAAGAATCAGTCTGGTGAACCGTCTCTGCACTCCCTCTATGGCAATAATGTCCTTCCTCAGATTTGGAGACCAAAACTGTACTCAATACTCCAGGTGTGGTCTCACCAAGACCCTGTACAACTGCAGTAGAACGTCCCTGCTCCTATACTCAAATCCTTTTGCAATGAAAGCTAACATACCATTCGCTTTCTTTACTGCCTGCTGCACCTGCATGCCTACCTTCAATGACTGGTGTACCATGACACCCAGGTCTCGCTGCATCTCCCCCTTTCCCAATCGGCCACCATTTAGATAATAGTCTGCTTTCCCGTTTTTGCCACCAAAATGGATAACCTCACATTTATCCACATTATACTGCATCTGCCAAACATTTGCCCACTCACCCAGCCTATCCAAGTCACCTTGCAGTCTCCTAGCATCCTCCTCACAGCTAACACTGCCCCCCAGCTTAGTGTCATCCGCAAACCTAGAGATATTGCCTTCAATTCCCTCATCCAGATCATTAATATATATTGTAAATAGCTGGGGTCCCAGCACTGAGCCTTGCGGTACCCCACTAGTCACTGCCTGCCATTGTGAAAAGGACCCGTTTACTCCTACTCTTTGCTTCCTGTTTGCCAGCCAGTTCTCTATCCACATCCATACTGAACCCCCAATGCCTTGTGCTTTAAGTTTGTATACTAATCTCTTATGTGGGACCTTGTCGAACGCCTTCTGGAAGTCCAGATACACAACATCCACTGGTTCTCCCCTATCCACGCTACTAGTTACATCCTCGAAAAATTCTATAAGATTCGTCAGACATGATTTACCTTTCGTTAATCCATGCTGACTTTGTCCAATGATTTCACCACTTTCCAAATGTGCTGCTATCCCATCTTTAATAACTGACTCTAGCAGTTTCCCCACTACCGATGTTAGACTAACTGGTCTGTAATTCCCCATTTTCTCTCTCCCTCCCTTCTTAAAAAGTGGGGTTACGTTTGCTAGCCGCCAATCTTCAGGAACTACTCCAGAATCTAAAGAGTTTTGAAAGATTATTACTAATGCATCCACTATTTCTGGAGCTACTTCCTTAAGTACTCTGGGATGCAGCCTATCTGGCCCTGGGGATTTATCAGCCTTTAATCCATTCAATTTACCCAACAACACTTTCCGGCTAACCTGGATTTCACTCAATTCCTCCAACTCCTTTGACCCGCGGTCCCCTGCTATTTCCGGCAAATTATTTATGTCTTCCTTAGTGAAGACGGAACCAAAGTAGTTATTCAATTGGTCCGCCATATCCTTGTTCCCCATGATCAACTCACCTGTTTCTGACTGCAAGGGACCTACATTTGTTTTAACTAATCTCTCTTTCTTTTCACATATCTATTAAAACTTTTGCAGTCAGTTTTTATGTTCCCTGCCAGTTTTCTTTCATAATCTATTTTCCCTTTCCTAATTAAGCCCTTTGTCCTCCTCTGCTGGTCTTTGAATTTCTCCCAGTCCTCCGGTATGCTGCTTTTTCTGGCTAATTTGTACGCATCATCCTTCGCTTTGATACTATCCCTGATTTCCCTTCTTATCCACGGATGTACTACCTTCCCTGATTTATTCTTTTGCCAAACTGGTATGAACAATTTTTGTAGTTCATCCATGCAGCCTTTAAATGTCTTCCATTGCATATCCACCGTCAACCCTTTTAGAATTAATTGCCAGTCAATCTTGGCCAATTCACGTCTCATACCCTCAAAGTTACCTTTCTTTAAGTTCAGAACCATTGTTTCTGAATTAACAATGTCACTCTCCATCCTAATGAAGAACTCAACCATATTATGGTCACTCTTGCCCAAGGGGGCACGTACAACAAGATTGCTAACTAACCCTTCCTCATTACTCAATACCCAGTCTAAAATAGCCTGCTCTCTCGTTGGTTCCTCTACATGTTGATTTAGATAACTATCCCGCATACATTCCAAGAAATCCTCTTCCTCAGCACCCCTGCCAATTTGATTCACCCAATCTATATGTAGATTGAAGTCACCCATTATAACTGTTTTGCCTTTGTCGCACGCATTTCTAATTTCCTGTTTGATACCATCTCCAACTTCACTACTACTGTTAGGTGGCCTGTACACAACACCCACCAGCGTTTTCTGCCCCTTAGTGTTTCGCAGCTCTACCCATACCGATTCCACATCCTCCAAAATAATGTCCTTCCTTTCCATTGCATTAATCCCCTCTCTAATCAGTAACGCTACCCCACCTCCTTTTCCTTTCTGTCTATCCCTCCTGAATATTGAATATCCCTGGATGTTCAGCTCCCAGCCTTGGTCGCCCTGGAGCCATGTCTCCGTGATCCCAACTATATCATAGTCATTAATAGCTATCTGCACATTCAACTCATCCACCTTAAAACTGAGTATATACTCCACGAAGACCAGGCATGTGAATTGACTTGAGTTTGGCTTGCGTTAGACCAGTTTGGCTTCAGTTTAACGAGTTTGACTTGAGTTGAGTGATACAGCCTGGAAACAGGCCCTTCGGCCCACCAAATCCATACCAGCCATCAATTACCCACTCGTGCTAGTTCCTTGTTATCCCATTGATAAATCCAGTCCCGACACACTAATTTACAGAGGCCGGATAACCATAAGGTCCAGGAGCAGAATTAGGCCGCTGGGCTCATTGAGTACACTCTGCCAATTCGATCATGGCTGATCTAGCTTCCCTCTCAACCCCATTCTCCTGCCGTCTCCTGATAACCCCTGACACCCGTACTAATCAAGAATCTGTCTATCTCTGTCTTAAAAATATCCACTGACGTGGCCTCCACAACCTTCTGTGGCAAAGAATTCCACAGATTCACCACACTCTGACTAAAGAAATTTATTCTGAGGCTGTGCCCTCTACTCTTAGCCCCTCCCACTGACTGGAAACCTCCAAATCTGCTCATCTTTGGGACGTGGGAGGAAACCGTAGCACCCAGAGGGAACCTATGCAGTCACAAGGAGAACGTACAAACTCCACACAAGCAGCACCCCTGGTTAGGATCGAACCTAGGTCTCTGGCGCCACAGTGACTGCTGTTTTGTAGTGAAAGAACCATTCATGGTATAGTAGCCATTTTTTCCGTGTGTGGTGATTACTAGGATCATGTTCATAAGTTATAGGAGCAGAATTAGGCCATTCGGCCCATCAAGTCTACTCCACCATTCAAACATGGCTGATCTATCTCTCCAAACCCCATTCTCCTGCCGTCTCCTCGTAACCCCTGACGCCGGTACTAATCTCTGCCTTAAAAATATTCACTGTCCTGGCCGTCCGGTAGCACTATCGTACACACTAGGGACAATTTATAGAAGCCAATTAACCTACAAACCTGTACGTCTTTGTGGTGCGGGAGGAAACCGGAGCACCCGGAGGAAACGCACACGATCACGGGGAGAACGTACAAACTCCGTACAGACAGCACCCGCAGTCAGGATGGAACCCGGGTCTCTGGTGCTTTGAGGCAGCAACTCTACTGCTGCACCACCGTGCCACCCTAGCCAGAATGTGGTGAATCTGTGGAATTCACCAGTCATTGGGTATTTTCCATGTCATGTCATGATCATATTGAATGGCGGTGCAGGCTCGAAGGGCCGAATGGCCTACTCCTTCACCAATTTTCTATGTTTCAAAGCGGAGATTGATAGGCTCTTGATTAGTAAGGGAGACAAAGGCAGGAGAATGAGCTTGAGAGGGAAAGTAGATCAGCCATGATTGAATGGCAAAGCAGGCTCAATGGGCCGAGTGGCATGATTCTGCTCCAATGCCTTCTGGCTATTTGGACTCTAGATTGCCCTTCGCGTGCAGGGACTGGGTGCGAAAATGGGATAACATGGAACTAGGTGATCGATGGTTGGTATGGATTTGGTGGGCCGAAGGGCCTGTTTCCAGACTGTGTCATTCAACCTTTTGGGCCCCACACCTGAGGAAAGGATGTGCTAGTGTTGGAGAGGGTCCAGAGGAAGTTTACAAAAACGATCCCATGAATGAGTGAGTTGGCATAGGATGTAGGGTGGCACGGTGGCATCAAATCCAGGTCTCTGGCGATGTGAGGCAGCGACTCTACCGCTGCACCACCCATGCTGCCCTAGAGGTTCTATGAAACTTGCGTCTAGGAATATACTCATTTGGACTTGCAACCCCTTAGTGACCCGCTGGATAACAATATGTGAGAGGAAGAAGCCTATTATAAATAAAAGACCTCATGAGATTAATGTTCGATGAGTTATTTTAACGAAGCACTGTAATTAAAATCATTTCCGGGTACATTTTTCAAGAGTCTTTGCTTGGTTCCCTGGTTAATTATTTTGATAATCAGTGGCATCGGAGTTGGTGAGAGGCTCTTTGGTTCCCTCTGGTGGCACAGCTTCATAAGAGCTGTCGTGAATGTAATTTTGGCAAGGGATTTGTGACCATGGCTGATCTATCTTTCCCTCTCAACCCCATTCTCCTGCCTTCTCCCCGTAATCTCTGACACCCGTACTAATCAAGAACCTGTTCATCTCCACCTTCAAAATTATTATGACCTGGCCTCTAGTTTTCTCAGGGTGCTCTGGTTTCCTCCAAAGATATATAGGTTTGTAGGTTAAATGGCTTCGGTAAAATTGTAATTGTAAATTGTCCCCTGTGTGTGTGTGTGTGTGTGTGTGTAGGATAGCTCTAGAGCACGGGGTGATTGCTGGTCGGTGCAGACCCAATGGGCCGAAGGGCCTGTCATGTATCTATATTGCTGTAGATTGTAATCATGTATCGCCTGTCCGCCGACTGGATGACATACAACGAAAGCTTTTCACTGCCCCTCGGTACACGTGACAATAATCTAAACTGTTCCGCGCTGTATTCCTAAAGTCTAAAAGGTCTATACTAAAGAGTAGAGAAAGTAAAGAAAATGCAAGGAATGGTTTGATGTGGATCATGTGCGGACAGATGAGATTAGTATGACTAGGCATCATGTTCGGCACTCTCGACCGATACTTCATCTATTCCTTTTCTCTAACCCGCTGAGTTACTCCAGCATTTTGTGTCCATCTTCAGTTTAAACGGGTATCTGTAGTTTCTTCCTACATTAACAATAGGTCTGTTTCTTTTAGATTAGTTTAGTTTAGCGCAGAAACAGGCCCTTTGGCCCACCGAGTCCGCACCGACCAGCGATCCCTGTACACTAACACTATCCTACACACACTAGGGGTCAATTTACAATTTTACTGAAGCCAATTAATCTATAAACCTGTGCGTCTTTGGAGTGTGGGAGGAAACCGGAGCACCCGGAGAAAACCCATGCAGGTCACGGGGAGAACGTACAAACTCCGTACAGACTGCACCCGTTGTCAGGATCGAACCCGGGCCTCTGGCTGCTGTAAGGCAGCAACTCTACTGCTGTACCACTGTGTACTGTTTAAATATTTCAGTACTTGTCCAATGTGTCAGCCTTCTCTTTACTTCTCCCCAGCTCAATATCACTGGTGTTAGCAGGAACAAAACATCTTGCTGGTGTCTATTATTTGACAGCTGGTGTCTTGTCTTAGGCCAAACTAACTTAAAAATAGCTCTTGCCAGTTCCCCCTTTGCTATCTTTCTCCTTTCCGACACCAGGTTCTGCTTCCTGAAAGGTGTTTCCACCACCAACTGCTGTCTTTAGACTCTGGAGATGCAGCATGGAAACAGGCCCTTCGGCCCACCAAGTCCGCGCCGACCAGCAATCGCTGCGTGCATACACTAGCACTATCTTACACACACTCGGGACAATTTACAATTTTTGCTGAAGCCAGTGAACCTGCAAGTGTGGGAGGAAACCGGAGCATCTGGAGAAAACCCAAGCGGTCATGGGGAGAACGTACCAACTCCGTACAGACAGCACCCGTGGTCAGGACGGAACCCGGGTCTCTGGCGCTATGAGGCTGCAACTCTACCGCTGCACTGCCCCCAATAATGAGATTCTGTTACTTGCCTACAGTTGGATAGTATTCAGGCATCTAAATCGCTGAAGCAGCCAAGAGACTACTAACCCTCCCACTCCCAGCCACAGTCATACAGCATGGTCACAAGCCTTTCGGCCTAACTCATTCAAGGTATAGAATCTTCATGATCATTGCCTCAACTGAAGAAGTTATTAGGTTTAGGTGTATTATTGTCATGTGTACCAAGGTACAGTGAAAAGCTTTGTTTTACATTCTATCCAAACAGCTCAGATAATACTGTAAATAAATACAGTCAAGTCCAATTCAAGTACAATAGATAGAGCAACGGGGTAGGTACAGAATGCAGAATCAGGCAACTGAACTTTCCTACCAACAACCAGCGAGCAGTCCTGAGCTACTATCTACCTCATTGGACTATCTCTAATCGGACCTGACTAGACTTTACCTTGCACTAAATGTTACTCCCTTATCATGTTTCTGTACACTGTGGACAGCTTGATTGTAATCATGTCTAGTCTTTCCGCTGACTGGATAGCACGCAACAAAAAAGCTTTTCACCATACTTGGGTACACATGACAAAAAACTAAACTAAACTAAACCAGGGCTGCCAACTCTCATGCTTTGAGCGTGCGAATCACGCCCTCAAGCAAACTCTCACGCCCTCACGCTGATCAGAAATTTTTCACGCTCTGCGGTGAGAAATTCTGTGATCAACGAAAATTTAAAAACTCGGATAAACTGCATGGTCCGCGGGTGTTGGAGAGAACCATTGTTGGTACACGTGAACGGGTGTTGGGGAATCGAGAACCATTGGACATCGGTTTAAGGTGAGGGGGGGAATGGAAAACTGAGGGGTAACTTTTATACACAAAGGATGGTAGGTGTATGGAACGAGCTGCCAGAGGAGGTAGTTGAGGCAATATTTAAGAAAACGTGAAACAGGTACATGGATAGGACAGGTTTGCAGGGATATGGGCCAAACGCAGGCAGGTGGGACAAGTGTAGCTGGGACTTGTTGGTCGGTATGGCAAGTTGGGCCGAAGGGCCCGTTTCCATGCTATATGACTCTATGACTGCTGACAGGAAGGGAAGAGGTTACGTGTTTGTTTTTTCTAGTTTGGTTTATGGTCACGTGTACCAAGCAACAGTGAAAAGCTTTTTGTTGCGTGCTAACCAGTCAGCAGAAAGACAATTCATGATCAGGTAACTGAACCATCCTACCAACAACTGGAGAGTGGTCCTGATCTATCATCTACCTCGTTGAAGACCTTCGGACTATCTTTAATTGACCTTTACTGGATCTAATCTTACACAAAACGTTATTCATGTTATTCCCTTTATCATGTAATGTTACACTGTGAACGGCTCGATTGTAATCATGTATTGTCTTTCTGCTGACTGGTTAGCACGCAACAAAAGCTTTTCACTGTACCTCGATACACATGACAATAAACTAAACTAAACTAAGGGATGTAATGCTGAGGCTCTATAAGGCACTGCTCAGACTCCATTTGGAATATTATGAGTAGTTTTGGGCTTCATATCTGAAGAAGGATGTTCTGGCGTTGGAGAGGGTCCAGAGGAGGTTTACGAGAATGATCCCAGGAATGATTGGGTTAACATGTGATGAGCGTTTGAAGGCACAGAGCCTAAATGTAGAATTTAGAAGGACCTCACTGAAACTTACCAAGTTGTGAAAGGCCTGGAGAGTGTGGATGTGGAGAGGATGTTTCTACTCGTGGGACAGTCTAGGAATAGAGGTCATAGCCTCCAAATTTTAAGGACGTAGCCTTAAAAAATAGATGGGGGGGAATTTCTTCACTCACCGAATGGTGAATCTGTGGAATTCATTGGCATTGACAGCTGTGGAGGCCAAGTAAATGGGTATTTACAGTATCATGCAGAGATTGACAGATTCTTGATAAGTTGGGGGTTATGGGGAGAAGGCAGGAGAATGGGGTTGAGTGGGAAAGATAGATCAGCCATGACTGAATGGCAGAGTAGACTTGATGGGCCGAATGGCCTAATTCTGCTCCTACAACTTATGTTATGAAATTATGAACCGGAGAGTGGTCTTGAGCTACTATCTACCTCATTGTAGACCCTCGGACTATCTTTGATCGGACTTTACTGGACTTTATCTTGTACTAAACGTTATTCACATTATTTCCTTTACCCTGTGTCTGTACACTGTGGACGACTCGATTGTAATCGTGCAGTGTCTTTCCGCTGATTGGTTAGCACGCAACAAATGTGCGGTGCAGCGGTAGAGTTGCTGCCTTGCAGAACCAGAGACCCGGGTTCAATCCCGACCGGGTGCTGTCTGTACGGAGTTTGCACGTTCTCCCGTGACCTGCGTGGGTTTTCCCCGGGTGCTCCGGTTTCCTCCCACACTACAAAGTCGTACAGGTTTGTGTGTTCGGGTGGTGTTAGTGCATGGGGATCGTTGGTCGGCGCGGACTCAGTGGGCTGTAGGTTCTGTTTCTGCACTGTATCTGTACACTAAACTAAACTAAACATTATCCACTGTACCTCGGTGCACGTGGCAATAAACTAAACTAAACTGTGTATTAAATCATGAGAGGAATAGATCGGGTAAAAGCACAGAGTCTCTTGCCCATAGGGGAATCGAGGACCAGAAGGCTTAGGTATAAGATGAGGGGGGAAAGAATTAATAATAGTTGAAGCAGGAACTATCGCAACGTTTAAGAAACATTTAGACAGGTACATGGTCAGGACAGGTTTAGAGGGATGTGGGCCAAACACAGGCAGGTGGGACGTGTAGGTGGGGCATGTTGGTCTGTGTGGGAAACGGTCTGTTTCCACGCTGTACGACTATGACTCTCTAACTAACTAAATTAATCTAACTAAATTAATTACAATCGCCTACCACCCAGCGGTGTGAATATTGACCTTTCTAACTGCAAGTCACCCTTGCTTGCCCTCTCTCTCCATCCCTCCTCCATCCTAGTTCTCCAACTAGTTTGACTGTCCCCCTGATTAAATTTTACTGATTGTACGCCTCGTTGCACCTTCCCCTCAGCTGATAATGAACCATTCTACATTTTCCCTGAACAAGGTCCCCATTTGATCTCTCATTTTTACACCTTACCCTTCCCTATCTCTGTGTCTCCCTCCCCTCTGACTCTCAGTCTGACGAAGGGTCTCGGCCCAAAACGTCACCCATTCCTTCTCCCCCGAGATGCTGCCGGCCCCGCTGAGTTTACGACTCCAGCATTCTGTGTCTGCCTTCGATGGCGATCCACCTGCTCTCCTGCGTCTCCGAGTTTTAACCGCCTGCTCTCTTTGGTTGTGCCGCAGGTTTCGAGAGGAATGAATGGGACCGCTCAGATCGGCACGAGTGCCAAGAAGGGCCGCGAGGTGAGAGCCTCGCCGTCCAAGACTGTGAAGTACACTGCAACGGTGACAAAGGGAAACGTTACTTACACCAAAGCCAAGAGAGAACTGGTCAAGGAGACCAGGCTGAACCACGTCAAGCCGAGTGTAGCCGTTAACCACACAACCTCAGGGAAAACAGAAAGCAACAATGCAAAATCCAGAAAACAGGTGCTATCCAGTGTGACGCCCCATCAAACCGGTGCTGGCCTCGGCTGCATCAAGCTCAACGGGAAGGTGAACGGGAGGGCATCTGCCAAAGGTGAAGTCAGAGAGATCAAAGAAGGACTACGGACATCCAAGCGGAGGCACGAGGAGTTCAAGCAGGTAGTGAAGCCGCCGTCGCCCTCGAAGAGGGTGAAAGGGGCAGGGGCCGAGAGTCACAAAGCAAACTCTAAAGAGAAGACTCGACTGAACGGACGGATCAAATGTGAAACTCCGGTGAAGAACAGCGAAAGGCAGAGGCTCAGGAAGGCTTCTCTAGGTAGGAACACTCCAAGCAAACAAGCACTGGGCAAATTGGAAAGTGCCTCCAGCGAATATAGTTCTACCTCAGCGACAGAGTCCACGCACAAGGCGCTCGACTCTCAGGCGAAACAGGAGAAGGGTGGCAAAGTGGGCGTGGCGCCAGTGGGAGATGTCCCCGTGCTCAGGCCCAGCCACAAGGAGTTTCACGACCCGCTGGCCTACATGGAGGCTGTGAGAACTCAGGCTGAGGGGTTCGGCATGTGCCGGGTGGTGCCTCCCACGGACTGGCGGCCCGAGTGCAAGCTGAACGACGAGATGCGCTTCGTCACGCAGATCCAACATGTGCACAAACTGGGCCGGCGCTGGGGCCCCAACGTACAGCGGCTGGCCTGCATCAAGAAACACCTCAGATCTCAGGGCATTACCATAGAGGAACCCCCACTCATAGGTAAGCCATCCTCTGGGACGTGGCTGGCACAGTAATGCACAGCGCGCGCGTGTAGAATCCTAGACCCATCGAGGGGAAGAACAAAGGAAGAATCCGCGGAAAGACAATACAAGATTACAATCTAAGATAGGCACAAAATGCTGGAGTATCTCAGCGGGACAGGCAGCATCTCTGTAGAGAAGGAATGGGTGACGTTTCTGGTTGAGACCCTTCTGCAGACCCGACCCGAAAAGTTACCCATTCCTTCTCTCCTACGACGCTGCCTGTCCCGCTGAGTTACTCCAGCATTTTTTGTCTCATCTTCGGTGTTAACCAGCATCTGCAGTTACAGTGCCATCCATAATGTTTGGGACAAAGGCCCATCATTTATTTATTTGCCTCTGTACTCCACAATTTGAGATTTGTAATAGAAAAAAATCACGTTGTTAAAGTGCACATTGTCAGATTTTATTAAAGGCCATTTTTGTACATTTTGGTCTCACCATGTAGAAATTACAGCTGTTTATACACAGTCCCCCCATTTCAGGGCACCATGATGTTTGGGACACATGGCTTCACAGGTGTTTGTAATTGCTCGGGTGTGTTTAATTGCTTCCTTAATGCAGGTACAAGAGAGCTCTCAGCACCTAGTCTTTCCTCCAGTCTTTCCATCACCGTTGGAAACTTTTATTGCTGTTTATCAACATGAGGACCAAAGTTGTGCCAATGAAAGTCAAAGAAGCCATTATGAGGCTGAGAACCAAGAATAAAACTGTTAGAGACATCAGCCAAACCTCAGGCTTACCAAAATCAACTCTTTGGAATATCATTAAGAAGAAAGAGAGCACTGATGAGCTTACAAATCACAAAGGGACTGGCAGACCGAGGAAGACCTCCACAGCTGACGACAAAATAATTCTCTCTATAATAAAGAAAACATAGAAACATAGAAAATAGGTGCAGGAGTAGGCCATTCGGCCCTTCGAGCCTGCACCGTCTTTCTTCATATGAAAGTCCTGACATCCCAGGAATCAGTCTGGTGAACCTTCTCTGTACTCCCTCTACGGCAAGAATGTCTTTCCTCAGATTAGGAGACCAAAACTCTACGCAATACTCCAGGTGTGGTCTCACCAAGACCCTGTACAACTGCAGTAGAACCTCCCTGCTCCTATACTTAAATCCTTTTGCTATGAATGCCAACATACCATTCGCTTTCTTCACTGCCTGCTGCACCTGCATGCCTACTTTCAATGACTGGTGTACCATGACACCCAGGTCTCGTTGCATCTCCCCTTTTCCTAATTGGCCACCATTCAGATAATAGTCTACTTTCCTGTTTTTGCCCCCAAAGTGGATAACCTCACATTTATCCACATTATACTGCATCTGCCATGCATTTGCCCACTCACCAAGCCTATCCAAGTCACCTTGCATCCTCCTAGCATCCTCCTCACAGCTAACACTGCCCCCCAGCTTCGTGTCATCCGCAAACTTGGAGATGTTGCATTCAATTCCCTCGTCCAAATCATTAATATAGATTGTAAATAGTGCGGTCCCAGCACTGAGCCTTGCGGTACCCCACTAGTCACTGCCTGCCTTTCTTAAAAGGACCCGTTTACTCCTACTCTTTGATTCCTGTCTCCAAGCCAGTTCTCTATCCACATCAATACTGAACCTCCAATACCATGTGCTTTAAGTTTGTATACTAATCTCTTATGTGGGACCTTGTCGAAAGCCTTCTGAAAGTCCAGATATAACACATCCACTGGTTCTCCCTTATCCACTCTACTAGTTACATCCTCGAAAAATTCTATAAGATTTGTCAGACATGATTTACCTTTCGTAAATCCATGCTGACTTTGCCCAATGATTTCACCACTTTCCAAATGTGCTGTATCTCATCTTTAATAACTGACTGGCAGTTTCCCCACTATCGATGTTAGACTAACTGGTCTGTAATTCCCCATTTTCTCTCTCCCTCCCTTTTTAAAAAGTGGGATTACATTAGCTACCCTCCAATCCTCTGGAACTACTCCAGAATCTAAAGAGTTTTGAAAAATTATTACTAATGCATCCACTATTTCTGGGGCTACTTCCTTAAGCACTCTGGGATGCAGCCTATTTGGCTCTGGGGATTTATCGGCCTTTAATCTATTCAATTTACCTAACACCACTTCCTGGCTAACCTGGATTTCACTCAATTCCTCCATCTCATTTGATCCCCGGTCCCCTGCTATTTCCAGAAGATTATTTATGTCTTCCTTAGTGAAGACAGAACCAAAGTAATTATTCAATTGGTCTGCCATGTCCATGTTCCCCATGATCAATTCACCTGTTTCTGACTGCAAGGGACCTACATTTTGTTTTAACTAATCTTTTTCTCTTCACAAATCTATAAAAACATTTGCAGTCAGTTTTTATGTTCCCTGCCAGTTTTCTTTCATAATCAATTTTCCCTTTCCTAATTAAGCCCTTTGTCCTCCTCTGCTGGACTCTGAATTTCTCCCAGTCCTCTGGTAGGCTGCTTTTTCTGGCTAATTTGTATGCTTCATCTTTTGTTTTGATACTATCCCTGATTTCCCTTGTTATCCACGGATGCACTACCTTCCCTGATTTATTATTTTTTCAAACTGGGATGAACTATTATTGTAGTTCATCCATGCAGTTTTTAAATGCCTTCCATTGCATATCCACCGTCAACCCTTTAAGAATCAATTGCCAGTCTATCTTGGCCAAATCATGTCTCATACCCTCAAAGTTACCTTTCTTTAAGTTCAGAACCCTTGTTTCTGAATTAACAATGTCACTCTCCATCCTAATGAAGAACTCAACTATATTATGGTCACTCTTGCCCAAGGGGCCACGCACAACAAGACTGCTAACTAACCCTTCCTCATTACTCAATACCCAGTCTAGAATAGCCTGCTCCCTCGTTGGTTCCTCTACATGTTGGTTTAGAAAACTATCCCGCATTCATTCCAAGAAATCCTCTTCCTCAGCACCCCTGCCAATTTGATTCACCCAATCTATATGTAGATTGAAGTCACCCATTATAACTGTTTTACTTTTGTTGCACGCATTTCTAATTTCCTGTTTGATGCCATCCCCAACTCACCACAACTGTTAGGTGGCCTGTACACAACACCCACCAGCGTTTTCTGCCCCTTAGTGCTTCGCAGCTCTACCCATATCGATTCCACATCCTGTAAGCTAATGTCCCTCCTTTCTATTGCGTTAATCTCCTCTATAACCAGCAACGCTATCCCACCTCCATTTCCTTTCTGTCTATCCCTCCCGAATATTGAATATCCCTGGATGTTCAGCTCCCAGCCTTGGTCACCCTGGAGCCATGTCTCCATGATCCCAACTATATCATAATCATTAATGGCTATCTGCACATTCAACTCATCCACCTTATTACGAATGCTCCTTGCATTGAGACACGAAGCCTTCAGGCTTGTTTTTACAACACTCTTACCCCTTATACAAATATGTTGAAAAATGGCCCTTTTTGATTTTTGTCCTGGATTTGTCTGCCTGCCACTTTTACTTTTCACCTTCCTACCTATTGCTTCTACCCTAATTTTACACCCCTCTGTCTCTCCGCTCACACATTTAAGAAACCCTTTCCCTTTAACCCCATCCTCGACTATCCCATTTGACACCCCAGAAATCCCTAAACATCTGTCCAACAGATCAGAAACACTCTTCAGGAGTCAGGTGTGGATTTGTCAATGACCACTGTCCGCAGAAGACTTTGTGAACAGAAATACAGAGGCTGCACTGCAATATGCAAACCACTGGTTAGCTGCAAAAAAAGGATGGCCAGGTTACAGTTTGCCAAGAAGTACTTAAAAGAGCAACCACAGTTCTGAAAAAACGGTCTTTTGGACAGATGAGATGAAGATTAACATATCAGAGTGATGACAAGAGCAAAGTATGGAGGAGAGAAGGAACTGCCCAAAATCCAAAGCATACCACCTCATCTGTGAAACATGGTGATGGGGGTGTTATGGCCTGGGCATGTATGGCTGCTGAAGGTAGTCTCACTTATCTTCATTGATGATACAACTGCTGATGGTAGTAGCATAATGAATTCTGAAGTGTATCGACACATCCTATCTGCTCAAGTTCAAACAAATGCCTCAAAACTAATTGGTCGGCAGTTCATTCTACAGCAAGACATTAATCCCAAACATACTGCTAAAGCAACAAAGGAGTTTTTCAAAGCTAAAAATGGGTAAATTCTTGAATGCTGAAGAGTAAACTGAAGGGGACTAGCCCCCAAAACAAACATAAGCTAAAGATGGCTGCAATACAGGCCTGGCAGAGCATCACCAGAGAAGACACCCGGCAACTGGTGATATCCATGAATTGCAGACTTCAAGCAGTCATTGCATGCAAAGGATTTGCAACAAAATACTAAACGTGACTACTTTCATTTATATGACATTGCTGTGTCCCAAACATTATGGTGCCCTGAATTGGGGGGGGGGGCTATATATAAACACTGCTGTAATTTCTACACGGTGAAACCAAAATGTATAAAAATGTCCTTAATTAAAATCTGACAATGTGCACTTTAACCACGTGATTTTTTCCTATTACAAATCTCAAATTGTGGAATACAGAGGCAAATAAATAAATAATGGAGGGCACTGTACTTGCTACATTTTCAGCGTCTTCTTGTGTGCTTCAAATTTCAAATTCTAGTGTAGATGGGGCATCTTGGTCATCATGGGCATGTTGGGCCAAAGGGGTTTGTTCCATGCAGTATGACTGACTTTAATTTGGTTTAGTTTAGAGAAACAGTGCAGAAACAGTCCCTTTGGCCCACTGGGTCCATGCCTACTGGCGATCCCTGCACATTAACACTATCCTATACACGCTAGGGCCAATTTTATATTTACACCATGACAATTAACCTAAAAACCTCTACATCTTTGGAGTGTTTGAGGAAACCGATGATCTCAGAGAAAACCCACGCAGGTCACGGGGAGAGAGTACAAACTCCGTACAGACAGCACCCCGTAGTCAGGATCGAACCTGAGCCTCTAGCACTGTAAGGCGGCAACTCTCCGCTGCGCCACCATGGATACAGCGTGGAAACAAGGCCCTTCGACCCACCATGTCCACTCGATCACCTGTTCACACTAGCTCTAGTTTATCCCACTTTCTCATCCACTCCCTACATTCAAGGGGACAATTTACAGAAGGCTAATTAGCCTACAAACCTGCACGTCTTTGGGCCGTGGGAGGAAACCGGAGCACCCAGAGGAATCTCACGCGGTCACAGAGAGAAGGTACAAATTCCACACAGACGGCACCCGAGGTCATGATCGAACCTGGCGCTATAAGGCAGCGGCTCTACCAGTTAATATCTGATCTATTTGAATAGCATACAAAACAAAACTTTTTCACTGTAGCTCAGTAAAACGTGACGGTGGTAAGCTTAAACACAATGCTGGGAGACAACCTTTAATAAACAGAAAAAAAATCTATAAATGAATTGCCCCAATACCTGTCAAGAAGCACAAATTTCTTCATACAATTAATGACCGTTGATATAGAGTGCAGAAGCATTGAAATGCAGATACTGGTTTATAACCAAACATAGACATGAACTGCTGGAGTAATTCAGCGAGTTACGCAGCATCTCTGGAGAAAAAGGATGGGAGATGGTTTGTGTCAAGGCCCTCCTTCATACTGCAGAAGGGTGGTAGCAGGGTTCGTGAGTGGCATGGTGGCGCAGCGGTAGAGTTGCGGAGCCAGAGGCCTGGATTTGATCCAGACTACGGGTGCTGTCTGAACAGAGTTTGTACGTTCTCCCCGTGACCGCGTGGGTTTTTCCCGGGTGCCCTGGTTTCCTCCCACACTCCAAAGATATGCAGGTTTGTAAGATTCTTGGCTTCGGTAAGAATTGTAAATTGTTCCTAGTGTGTGTAGTGTTAATGTACAGGGATCGATGATCAGCGCAGACTCGGTGGGCTGCTTTAGACGCTGTATCTCTAAACTAAACTGAGGGTTCTCCCCCGAAATGTCACCCACACCTTTTCTCCAGAGATGCTCCCTGACCCGCTGAGTTACTCCAGCACTTTGTGTCTATCTAAAGACCGTTTAGTTAGTGAGTCTGAAGAAGGGTCTCGACCCGAAACATCACCCATTCCTTCTCTCCAGAGATGCTGCCTGACCCGCTGAGTTACTCCAGCATTCTGTGTCTTATCTTCAGTGTAAACCAGCATCTGCAATTCTTTCTTAGTTTGGTTAGTGTTTAGTTTAATTTAGTTTATTGTCAAGTGTACTGAGGTACAATGAAAAACTTTTGTTGTGTGCTGACCAGTCAGCGGAACGACAATACATGATTACAATTGAGCCGTTCACAGTGTACAGATATAAGAGAATAACATTTAGTGCAATGTAAAGCCAGCAAATCCCGATCAAAGTCCAGGGTGCTCGGTGAGGTAGAGAGTAGTTCAGGACCGCTCTTTGGTTGTGGTAGGATGGTTCAGTTGCCTGATGTGCAGTGATTTGCAGTGCTCAAGAGCAGCATAATCAAGGACAAGTCACACCCTGGCCACTCCCTCTTCTCCCCTTTCCCATCAGACAAAAGGTGCAGAAGTGTGAAAAAGCACACCTCCAGATTCAGGGACAGTTTCATCCCAGCTGTTATCAGGCAACTGAATCATCCTACCACAACCAAAGAGCAGTGCTGAACTACTATCTATCTCTTTGGTGACCCTCAGACTATCCATGACCGGACTTTGCTGGCTTTATCCTGCACTAAACATTATTCCCTTATCATGTATCTATACACTGTAAATAAATTGATTGTAATCATGTTCTTCTGCTGACTGGTTAGCAGGCAACACAAAAGCTTTTCACTGTACCTCGGTGCATGTGACAATAAATTAAACTGATCTAATGTGATCTCACTCATCATAGGATCACCTGTTCACATGGGCTCTTCTGGGCACCATGTTACAGGAAAGATGTTGTCAAGCGTGAAAGGTCGCAGAGAAGTTACACGAGGATGTTTACAGATATCAAGACCCTGAGCTACAGGGAGAGCCTCGGACTCCATTGTCTTTCCGCTGACTTGTCTTTCCGCTGACTGGATAGCACCTCGGTACACGTGACAATAAACTAAACTGAACTTGGAGCGCAGGAGGATGAGGGGATGAGGATCTAATAGACCTGTACAAAATCATGAGAGGAATAGATCGGGTAGACGCACAGAGACTCTTGCCCAGAGTAGGGGAATAAAGAACCTCGAGTTTAAGGTGAAACGGTTAAAGATTTAATGGGAATCTGAGGGGTAACATTTTCACACAAAGGGAGGTGGATTTATGGAACGAGCTGCCAGAGGAGGTAGTTGGGACAGGCAATATTGCAGCGTTTAAGAAAAATTTATACAGGTACATGGATAAACAGGTTTAGAGGGATATGGGCTAAATGCAGGCAGATGAGACTAGTGTAGATGGGACATGTTGGCCAATGTGGTCAAGTTGGGCCAAATGGCCTGTTCACTCATTGTATCACTCGATGACTAATTTAGTAGAATATAGAATATAGAACAGTCAGGAAATAAATTGGGTAAATGCACAGAGTAAGGTTGAGTTTAGTTTATTATCATGTGTACCGAGGTACAGTGAAAAGCTTTAGTTGCACGCTACGTCAGTGGAAAGACAATACATGATACAATCGAGGCATCCAGTGTACAGATACATGATAAAGGGAATAATGTTTAGTGCACAGTAAAGTCCAGTAAGGTCCAATTAGAGATAGTCCGAGGGTCTCCAATGAGGTCAATGGGAGGTCTAGTTGTTGATAGGATGGTTCGGTTGCCTGATAACAGCCAGGAAGAAACTGTGTCTCTGAATCTGGAGGTGTGCGTTTTCACACTTCTGTTGCTCTTGCCTGATGGGAGAGGGGAGAAGAGGGAGTGACTGGGGTGAGACTGGTCCTTGATTATGCTGCTGGCCTTGCGGCGTGAAGTATAATAGTCAATGGGAGTCACTTTAACGTTGGCTCTCAGTCTGAAGAAGGGTCTCAACCAGAAAGTCTATTCCTTCTTTACAGAGATGCTGCTTGACCCACTGGTTTACTCCATTACTTTTTTGTGTCTTATCAATAGAAAGGAGGTTAGTTTGTGTGATGGTCTAGGCAAGGGCTGTGTCCACAATTCTCTGGAATGTCTTGCAGTCTTTGATGGAGCTGTTCCTAAACCAAGCTGTGGTGCATCCTGATAAAATGCTCTTACTACGGTGCATCCATAGAAGTTGATGAGAATTGTTTAGTTGTTTAGTACGTGTAGCTCCTAGCCAGAGTAGGGAGGGGTAAAAAACCAGAGGACATATGTTTAAGGTAAGGGGGGGGTGGGGGGTGAGGGGGAGGGATTTAATAGGAACCTGAGAGACAACTTTTTCACACGAAGCATCATGGAACCAGAAGAGGTAGTTGAGGCAGGTACTATAATAACTTATAAAAGACATGTGGACAGTTACCCTGGTTAAAAAATATGCTCCTCAGCCCTCACAGAGTCAAACAGTGTGGAAACAGGCCCTTTGCCCCAACTTGCCCACACCGGCCAACATGTCCGTTCCCCTCTCACCTTATATCCATGCCCTCTGGTCCTTGATTCCCCTAATCTGGGCGCAAGACTCTGTGCATCTACCTTTATTCTTACACAAAATAACTTCTGTTTTAACTCCTCTCATAGCATCCAAAATGAAAAGTGTTCAGGTCCTTGCAGTATTAATGACCACCTCTGGTCTTATCTCTGTGTCTCTCTGATTATCAGTCTGAAGAAGGGTCCCAACAAGAAACGTCACCCATCCCTTCTCTCCAGATATGCTGCTGGTCCCATTGAGTTACTCCAGCATTTTCAGTATAAACCAGCATCTGAAATTCCGTCCTATGCAGTATTAATTCCATCTTTTGGTTAGATGTGTGAAACCTTTTGTTCCACTTTCAGACACCTCCCTTCACCTTCTAGTGCACCATCAACCTACGCCCACAGGTTTTTGTCTCCCCTACCCTGGGTAAAAGACTCTGTGCCCCCTTATCTTCTACACCTGTACAAGATCACCCCTTAGCCTTTGGTCCTCTGATTCTTGATTCACCTACTCTGGGTAAAATCATTGCAGTAATTACCGTGTAATAATAATGTCTCCTGGTTATTGAGTTTGCCAGCGGAATTAGATTGTTCCTATCTCCTTCCAAGAAGTGAACTGTAGTGAGCAAGGGTTGAGAAAAATCTAAGCAACAACAGATACGGCATGGTGGCGTAGCGGTATAGTTTCTACCTCATAATGCCAGAGACCTGGCTTCGATCCTGACTATGGGTGCTGTCTACGGAGTTTGTATATTGGTTTTCCTCCGGGTGTTCCGGTTTCCTCCCACATTCCATTGACGTGCAGGTTTATAGGTTAATCAGCTTCTGTAAACTGTCTCCAGTGTTTAGTTGTTTAAGAAGGAACTGTAGATGCTGGAAAATCGAAGGTACACAAAAAAGCTGGAGAAACTCAGTGGGTGCAGCAGCATCTATGGAGCAAAGGAAATGGGCAACGTTTCGGGCTGAAACGTTGCCTATTTCCTTCGCTCCATAGATGCTGCTGCACCCGCTGGGTTTCTCCAGCTTTTTTGCGTACCTTCCAGTGTTTAGTTTACTGATATAGCCCGGAAACAGGCCCTTCGGCCCACCGAGTCCGCACTGACGCGATTCCCACACATTAACACTATCCTACACATACTAGAGACAATTTACATATACCGAGCCAATTAACCTACATACCTGCACGTCTTTGGCGTCTGGGAGGAGACTGCAGATCTTGGAGAAAACCCATGTGGCCACGGGGAGAACACACAAACTCCGTACAGACAGCACCCGTGGTCGGGATCGAACCCAGGTCTCCAGCGCTGCAAGCGCTGTTAGGCAGCAACTCTACCGCTGCGCTATCGTGGCTGCCTTGTGTGTAGGACAGAACTAGTGTACAGATGATCGATGGTCGGCGTGGACTCGGTGGGTCGAAGGGCCTGTTTCCGCCCTGTATCTCTCAACTAGACTTTAATATCCAATGTGAATGCGTGTAGGGGGGAGTGGCAAAAGTGTAAAGGATATTAGTTTTGGACAGGAAAAATGTGGTGGAAAACACAAGTATGTGCAGAAGGTAGAATCTATGTGATGTCCTCTTGTACGTTACATCTGAAATATGTTCTCTTATTCTTGTACTTTTAGGCTTAGATAGAGTGGATGTGGTGAAGATGTTTCCACTAGGGGGAGAGTCTAGGACCAGAGGGTACAGCCTCACAGCCTTTAGAACGGAGATGAGGAGGAATTTCTTTAGCCAGAGGGCAGTGAACCTGTGGAATTCATTGCCACGGACGGCTGTGGTGGCCAAGTGATTGGGTATTCTTAACACGGTTCTTGGTTAAATAAGTTAATCAATAAGCTAAAGATAGGCACAAAACGCTGGAGTAACTCAGCGGGACAGACGGCATCTCTAAATAGCTTCTTGATCAGTACGGGTATCAGTGGTAATGGGAGAAGGCAGGAGAATGTGGTTGAGAGAGAGAGAGAGAGACAGATCAGCTATGATTGAGTGGCGGAACACACACGGTGGGCCGAATGGCCTCATTCTGCTCCGATGACTCATGGTTATTTGGCCTCTGTAACTTTCCCCTATCGTGCAGGGGCTGGATGCAAATATGGGAATTAGCGTGAACAGGTGATAGATGGTTGGCATGGACTCGGTGGGTCAAAGGTCATAAGTAATAGGAGTAGAATTAGGCCATTTGGCCCATCAAGTCTACTTTGCCATTCAATCATGGCTGATCTAATTCTCCCTCCTAATCCCATTCTCCTGCCTTCTCCCCATAACCTCCGACACCCACACTAATCGAGAATCTTTCTATCTCTGCCTTAAATATATCCACTGAATTGGCCTCCACAGCCTTCAGTGGCAAAGAATTCCACAGATTCACCACCCTCTGACTAAAGGAATTTCTCCTCATCTCCTTCCTAAAATAATGTCCTTTAATTGTGAGGTTATAACCTCTAGTCCTACACTCTCCCACTAGTGGAAACATCCTCGCCACATCCACTCTATCTAAGCCTTTCACTATTCTGTATGTTTCCATAAGGTTCCCCCCTCATTCTTCTAAACTCCAGCGAGAGCAGGCCCAGTGCCGACAAAGTTCATCATAGGTTTACCTGCGCATTCCTGAAGAGCTTGTTTCTAGTCAACTCATCGCTCAATTCTACTCAAACTCGTCAACCGAGAGGGCGGTGAATCTGTGGAATTCATTGCCACAGATGGCTGTGGAGGCCAAGTCAGTGGATATTTTTAAAGCAGAGATAGATAGATTTTTGGTTAGTACGGGTGTCAGAGGTTATAGGGGGAAGGCAGGAGAAAGGGGTTAGGAGGGAGAGATAGATCAGGCATGATTGAATGATAGTTTGATGGGCCGACTGATCTAATTCTGCTCCGATCACCAATGATTTCTAGCCAGTTCCTCTTATACCAAGAAATGGTAGAAGAAAAGGAACTCCATCTTAGATAGTTTCCCCATCTGTAAGCATCTAGCCTGGGAGCATCCTTGTAATTTTCCCCATGCATCCTGCCCAGTGAGATGGTATTCTTGCTGCAGTCTGGTGATGGTACAAAACACTCTAGCCGAGGCCAAGTTATGCATCGCACTTTGAGCATTGTCCTTACGAGGTTCATGTTCATGAAGTTATGAACTTAGGGGAGCCATTTCTTTAGTCAGAGTCATAGAGTGATACAGTGTGGAAACAGGCTCTTCAGCCCAACTTGCCCACACCGGCCAACATGTCCCAGCTACACTAGCCCCACCTGCCTGCGCTTGGTCCACATCCCTCCAAACCTGTCCTATCCATGTACCTGTCCAACTGTTTCTTGAACATTGGGATAGTCCTTGCCTCAACTACCTCCTCTAGTTCGTCCCACACATCCACCACCCTTTGTGTGAAAACGTTACCCCTCAGATTCCTATTAAATCTTTTCCCCTTAAGGGTGGTGTGTCTGTGGAATTGATTGCCACAGATGGCTGTGGAGGCCAAGTCAATGGCTATTTCTAAGGAGGGGATTAACAGATTTGTGATCCGTACGGGTCAAGATTGAACATGGGTCTCTGGCGTTGTGAGGCAACAACTCTACCACTGCACCACTGAGCTGCCAAGATGAGATGGGATGAGAGAAGGCTAGTTAACATTATGCTGTTTAATAACCTTTGGCAGAAGGATGAAGACCAGCTTCTCCTTTAGGGTTATTTCACCTCCAAACATGTTCCACCGCTGAGCTGCACGGTGGTGCAGCGGTAGAGTCACAGCACCGGAGACCCGAGTTCGATCCTGACTATGGGTGCTGTCTGTACGTTCTCCCCGTGACCTGCGGGGGATTTCTCCAAGATCTTCGGTTTCCTCCCACACTCCAAACACATGCAAGTTTGTAGGTTAATTGGCTTGGTATAAATGTAAAATTGTAAAATTGAGATGCTGCCTGTCCCGCTGAGTTACTACAACTTTTTGTATCTACGATATTTCTCTGCATGTTTTTAATTTTAAATTGAGGTATATATTTTAAATACGGAAAGAACCTTCCCAGCTCCATTTAATGTGTCGCATCTGCCCCCAAACAATAACAATGCAAGTTACAGATTCCTCTGAAAGTTATAATCAGTTAAGGTAGTAGAGTTGCTGCCTTACAGCGCCAGAGACCCGGTTCGATCCCGACTACGGGTGCTTGTCTGTACGGACTTTGTACGTTCTATACGTGGGGCGAAGGAATAGATGACGTTTTGGGTCGGGACCCTTCTTCAGACTCTTCAGGCCCGAAACGTCACCTATTCCTTCGCTTCATAGATGCTGCCTCACACGCTGAGTTTCTCCAGCTTTTTTGTCTATCTTCGATTTTTCCAGTATCTGCAGTTCTTTCTTAAACTGAATCTAGAGATGTGCGTTTTCACACTTCTGTCCCTCTTACCTGATGGGAGAGGGGAGAAGAGGGAGTGGCCAAGGTGCGACATCCCTGATTATGCTGCTGGCCTTGTAGATGGAGTCAATAGAAGGGAGGTTGGTTTGTGTGTAAGGTCTGGGCTACGTCCACAACACCCTACCACTATGCTGGTGGCTTTGCCGAGGCAGCGTTAAGTGGAGCCAATGGAGGAGAGGCTAGTTCAGTTCTTAGTTCACGTAAGAGCTACAATGAAAAGCTTTTGTTGCGTGCTAACCAGTCAACGGAAAGACAATACATGATTACAATTGAACCATTTACAGTGTACAGATACATGATAAGGAAATAACGTTTAGTGCAAGGTAAAGCCAGCAAAGTCTGATCAAGGATAGACCGAGGGTCACCAATGAGGTAGATAGTAGTTCGGCACTGCTCTCTGGTTGTGGTGTGATGATTCAGTTGCCTGATAACAGCTGGGAAAAGAGTTTGCGTGATGGCCTGGGCTATGTTGTTCTCAGCTCTCTTTCATTGTGCTGGTGGCTTTGTCGACCCAGAGTGAACTGTAGATGGAATCAATGGAAGGGAGACACAAAATCCTGGAGCAACTCAGCGGGACAAGCAGCATCTCTGGGTGACGTTTTAGGTCGAGACACTCGGAACCCATTCCTTCTCTCCAGAGATGCTGCCTGTCCCGCTGATTTACTCCATCCAGCATTTTGTGTCTTATCTTCAACAGAAGGGAGGTTGGTTTGCATGATGGTCTGGGCCGTGTCCACAACTCTCTGCCATTAAGCTGGTGGCCTTCCCGAGGCCGTGTTGCGTGCAGACGGAATATTGACATCTTTCTCTGCCCTAGGAGGATGCGAGCTGGACCTGGCACGGTTTTACCAGCTGATCAACGACATGGGCGGCATGCAGCAAGTGACGGACCTCAAGAAATGGAGCAAGCTGGCGGACCTCCTGCGGATCCCCAAGAGTGCACAGGACAGGTTGGCCAAGCTGCAGGAGGCCTACTGCCAGTTCCTCCTCTCCTACGACTCCCTCTCGCAGGAGGAGCATCGGCGGCTGGAGAGGGAGGTGCTGAAGGAGAAGGAGAGCCTGGAGAAGAAGAAGGGCCCGCTGGAGGCCCACTCGGACAGCACCTACAAGTCCCAATCCCTGCCCAGGTTCGAGCCAAAGAACGGGCTGGTCAACGGCCTGGTGCACAAAAACGGCTTCCGCAAGAGGCTGAAGGAGATCACGGACGCTGAGCTGAAGACGGGCAGGCGGCGACTGTTCCCTCAGGAAAAGAAGAGTGAAGAAGACAACGAGGTTCTCAGCGACTTGTACAAGTGTACATACAAGGTGCGTGCTCTCGAGGACATTTTCGCACTCGGTTTTGGGGACATGGTGTGGAAACGGGCCCGCCGGCCCGCCAACACTGTGCTAACCAACGAAAACATTGAAAATAGGTGCAGGTGAGACCCTTAGAGCCAGTACCGCCATCCAATATGATCATGACTGATCATCCTAAATCAGTATCTTTCTCCCCATATCCCTTGATTCCATTAGCCCTAAGAGCTATATCTAAGTGAATTGACCCTCCACTGCCTTCTGAGGCAAAGAATTCCACAGATTCACAACTCTCTGGGTGAAAAAGATTTTCCTCGTCTCAGTCCTAAATGGCCTACCCCTTATTCTTAAACTGTGACCCCTGGTTCTGGCCTCCCCCAACAACGGGAACATTTTTCCTGCATCTAGCCTGTCCAAACCCTTAAGAATTTTATATATTTCTATAAGATCCCCTCGCAACCTTCTAAAATTCCAAGGAATACAAGCCCAGTTGATCCATTCTTTCACCCCCATATACTAGCACTATCCTACACACTTTAGAGATACAATGCGGAAACAAGCCCTTCTGGCCAACGAGACTGTGCCGACCAGCGACCACCTCGTACACTCGCACTATCCTACACACTTTAGACTTCAGAGATACAGCGTGGAAACAAGCCCTGCAGCCATTGATGGGTAGAATTGTTGCCTTACAGCACAAGAGACCCGGGATAAGGTCCCACATAGGAGATGCATTTGATAAGGTCCCACATGGAAGATTAGTGAGGAAAAAAAATTAGAGCACATGATATTGGGGATAGGGTGCTGACATGGATAGAAAATTGGTTGGCAGACAGGAAACAAAGAGTAGGGATTAACATGTGTTCAAGAAGGAACTGCAGATGCTGGAAGATCAAAGGTACACAAAAATGCTGGAGAAACTCAGCGGGTGCAGCAGCATCTATGGAGCGAAGGAAATAGGTGACGTTTCAGGCCAAAACCCTTCTTCAGACTGATGGGGGGTGGGAGGGGAGAAGGAAGGAAAAAGGGAGGAGGAGGAGCCCGAGGGCGGGGGGATGAGGGATGCGGACTGGAGCGGAAGGTGTTCGGCGAAACGAGCACCCAACCTTTTCGCGTAGTCTCCCCGATGTAAAATCAGCTGGTTTTTTTTTTTTTTTTATTGTTTTTTACCTGATTCTAGGAGCACTACGATGCAGGGATGTCTTCAGGTCCTTGGAGATAAAAGATGAACCAAATTGGTGAACCTGATGCCACGGGAGCGTGCATTAGCAAAATTTTTTCAGAGGACACAAGGCGGGGTGCAGGTGATGTGTGGATAGAGAGGACGCTATGAGGATGGCAGGGGTGATATGTGTTGGACAGGTTGGGTGATTTTTGCGGGCAGATGCAGGGCAGATGCAGGTTAACTGTTGCTCCGTGTGAGGTTATCAACTTTGGTGGCAAACAAAACAGAAAGAAGCGTATATCTAAAATGAGAGTCAAGTGGGAAAAGGGGAAGACTACAAAACGACGATCTGGCCCCCCCCCCCCCCCGCCTCCGTGTTCATCAGTCAATGAAAGTAAGCATGAGGGTAACAGCAGGCAGATGGGCATGCTCTGCCTTTATAACAAGAGAGTCGTTGTGCGATAAGGAGCAATAGAGGTCGTCTGCAGGTGGAAGGGGCCCTAGTGAGACCAACACACCTTGGGCATGTGTGTGCAGACTAGTTTGTGGTTCCCAATTTGAGAACATTACATTATTGTATTGAAGGAATGCAGTGTAGGTCACGGGTTAATTCCACCGCGTTGATAGCGGGGATCTGTCCATTATTTTGTAGCAATGGACCCCTAGCCATGACTTGGCCTGAAGCTTCGTAATATTTAGGGATAATTCGACTGAGCGGAGGGAATCTTATGGAAATGGTTAAGATTATTAAGGGTTTGGACACCCACCCCCCCCCATACCTCAATCAATCAAGCAATCAATCATTTTATTCGTCACATGCACATAAAGTCATGTTGACCAATTTTATTGTCAGCAGCGGGACACTGATCAAGCAAACATAAATCACGCAAACTATTAAAAAAACACTCCACCACAGCTTCTCACTGTGGTGGAAGGCATCAAAATTGGGCAGTCTCTCATCTCCCCCCCGTGGTAGAGGACCAGAGTCCACGACCCTGTCTCAGTCCAAGGAGGCTCTTCCCTTTCTACCAGTGAGGTGCCCGCAGCTTTAGGTGGTTGGAGGGCGCAGGACGAGCTACGCCCCCCGGGTCGAACCCCGCCCATTTAATGTTGTTTTCCGACGTCACCTACCAGTGTCATAGACGCACCCTTTCCCAGACCGAGCACAGAGACCGCATGGCCGAAGGTCCCCTCGGGGGTGAGGTAAGTCCATTATTATTCCCTCCCCCGCCTGTGCAGTCCATTCTAGTTTGGACGAAGTGTGTCCTATTGTGTGTGCGGCGGGGATGTGGACGCCTTCTTCCCCGCGTCCCGTCCCAGAAGGCGACTCTTGAAGGCCGTTGCATATGAGAAGATCCGGACTGAACTGCTGGAGAGCTGCCTGCTTTGTTGTGTCCCGCTTTGTGTCTTGTTTGCCCGAGCCGATTCTCGCGGCCAGGACACGGGCGCTCCTGTCCGGCGAGCCAGCGCTCACACCGATGTTTTTATCGCATGCACCCCGATGTGACGCTCCTCTGGGCGTCGTCACCAGGGGAAAAGGGGCGCGATTCTCGTGTTTCGGCACTTTCGCCTGTTGCTGGAGGCGACCTGGAAAACAGTGCCTCTCCTGGGATTGTAGCGTGTGACCGAACACGTGTTTTCATCCCCTCTTCATCCTCCCGAGCCCCCCCAACAAGACCCCCCCCCCAAAACGCCCCCGACACAACCCTACTTTAACACCATAGACCATAAGGACACAGCACAAAAAAGTTGGAAAAACGGACCCCGCTGCTTGCCAGGCGCCAGCGGCAGCGCCCCACGCACCCCAAGCGGCAGGGCCCCTGTCATCAGAAATTGTGGGCCGGGCTACATACAGGTTAAGCAAGCGGGTACGCCATTTAGCAGGGGACCTATGCGGACAAACCTTTTGCATTAGAAGTATGTGAGTGCGGAATTCTCTGCCTAGAAGGCGGGTGCGGCGGCTTGCCCATTTGGATGCTTTCACGAGAGGGCGCTGGCTCTCAAGATAGCGGAGCCCGGGTGTGTACATAGGGGAGAAGTCAGGAACGGTGGGGGTTATGTTGTGGATGATCAGCCTGATCCATTGCTGGCGGTGATGGCCTGAAGGGCCGTATGGGCCTCTCCTGCATAGGTCTATGGAACAGACCCCTGAGTACGGTGTGTCTGATGGGAGTTGTCGTTCCCGTGACTGCGTTGGTTTGGCAAGGTCTGCTGGCTTTGACCATTCTTGCCTTCTTTCTGACTACTCTCCCTACCAAGACACACTTATCTTTCTTGGTTTATCGAATGAACCGTTACGTACCCGAAGATCGTGTATTATTTTTTACCATGTCTTCACAACAGATTCTGATCTGTGAATCCCGCACGTTGTGTCTTTTTCAATACAACCAGATCTGAGTTATTGTTCACCCCAATCCCTCCCATCTGCCGCCAGGATCCTCTGCCGTATGTGTCAATAATACATGTTTTACGATTGTATACAGCTGACCCTCGTTGTTGGACATGCCGCACTTTGGGTATGGCCGAAAGGCCAGCTGGTTCACACCAAGATCGACCAGAAAGTGGGACGTCTCACTGCGGCTCTAATGATGTGTGTCCATGGTGCCACAACCAGCAACCGTGTACAAGCCCACCCCCATTTACCCAAAATCAGCCGCCCTCTTTTTTATTGTGATGGAACGGCCAGTTCTTGTCCGTCGTACGTTTAATTGTAATCCGCGTGTTGAGTGTCAGGGCATCGTCCGTTTCTCCCCTTGTGTTCCTATGCGTACACGTTTGATCTGTCAATTGATCATCCGCGTCCGGGTGTTCGTCTGTTTTTCTTGGTGTCTTCACCGATTGCATCGGCCGTTTCAGTTTCTGGTCTTCCCCGGGCCCTGTCCGCTCTTCTTTTTCTGTTTCGTTTTCCGCGGACTGTCATTCCCAGGGGCCACGTCCGGACGGGGTTTCTTGTCGTCAACGTTCTTTTTTATTTTGGTGCGGTGGCACGACTGTCCTCCATTCGTGAACCGGACTTTTGCCTTCGCCTGCAGTGTTTGTGCGTTTACCTTTTTTTTTGCTTGTGGACTGTTCGACTGCGTTAAGGTTTCGCGTCTCATAACATCCCCCTCAATCTTTTATTGGGGGCAGGTCGTGCCGTTTCTTTTCTTCGTGTGTACTCGGCTCCTTTGTGTTATGTGGCTTGCTGGTAGCAGCCGGCGTCCGCATGTGTCGAATATTGGTCTGTTCCGGTTGGAGGCCCCCTCGGGCCTGTGTACGGTTGTGTCACACCTTTCATGCATTTGCCCTATTTTTTCGTTTGTCGCCAACAGCGGCGCCCGCTTCCGGACGGTCAGGCCGGCCGTTGCCGGGAGAGCTTTTCTCGTCACCTTTCCACCCCCATTGGTTAGCCACCTTTTTTTTTCGTTTACCTTGTATCACATTCTGTTACGAGGTTTTTTTCACCGATGTGCTTATCTCGCGCTCACTTGTTGGGGAACTTCATACTAGTCTTCCCTCACCTGTCCATTCCCCTCCACCCCTGACCGCTTGTTGTGGCTGGTTTTGTTGCCGCTGGCGCTCCGCCGCTACTCTCACCACCGTGTCTGTGCCGGGCGTTGTCACCGTGGCCTTTTGTTTTCCCTCTGTGTGTCGCCCCACCATAACCTGTGTGTGCGTCCTTTCCCCAGCCCTGGTGTGTCCGTCGTTGTGTTTGTCGAGACTTGCCTGGGTCCGTTGCTGTCAAGCTTTGTCCGACGGGGCTAGTGGGTTTGTCTACTGTGTTCGCTGGCTCGGGATTCACTCCTGATATTGGTGGGTCGTTGTGTGTTGGTGGTGCCGGCTGTTTTTGCTCCAATTCTACACTTCTTTTCTTCAGGTCTTGGCTGATTGGGTCTTGTGTGTCCACTGGGGTACCAAGTTTGGGCTCCCACAAACACGCCGTTTACGTAAATGTTCCTCCGCGTCCGGTGTGCGTGTTAATGGCTTTGGTAAAGTAAATGTCGGAGTCGTGCGTAGGCGTAATTGTCTGTTACTGTGGGGATTTGGCCGGTCCCCGTCCGCTGGGTTGCACCGAAGGGTGTGAGACTGCCGGTTGGCGTGACTCTGGTGTGGTACTAAACCTAGGATGCTTACGGACCCACGTTGTTGTTTTTCTTGCTGCACGGTCTGCAGGCTGCGACTGAGGAGACTTGGTGGTTCTATTACTCTATGTTGCTGATTTCTCCCTTGCCCCCCAGCCTTTATTGTTTCCAGTAGCTGTTTGCCCCCTTTTGACATCGGAAGCTCTAACCTGTGTGTCCCGCTATGTTCTCGGCCTCATCCTCATTGAGGATGTATGCCTTTGTGTATTCACTCGTTGGAGTACGACTGTAGAACATGCGTCAGGCCTGGCGACGTTGTTCAGTTTTACTGTTTGTTGTGTACCTCCCCTCATAATTTTTCCGCTGGTCCACCACCACCAGCCACCCTGCCCTCTCCATGTGTCCAAGTATCATTGTGTTTGATTACTGCTTGTAAGTGCGGTCTGGTTCTCCTTTTTGCATGGCCCCCTTTTTGCGGACTTTCTTTCGTTTTTGTGTAGAGATTTTGCTCCAGAATCTAGCGGGCCTGTTTGTGTGTGTGTGCTTTTTTTTTGTCGGCTCCGCGTGTACGTGTGTGTTCGTTCTCACGTGACTGCGTGGTTTTCGCGATCTCGTTTCCACACTCACTGTACGGTTTGTGGGTTCGTGGTTTTATCTGTTCCATGTTCGTGTCGGATGGGGTCCTGTTGGGCCGTGGTGGTTGGCCTGGTGGCACACACCACCCGTGTGTGTGACTCCGCCTGGTCTTCCGTCTCCTGTTTGTGCCCCCTGCTCTTTCTTACCGTTTTTCACTCTGTGGTTCACTTTCTTGTTCCTTCTGCCCCCCTCCTTCGGGAGTGGCCCGGACCTGTCGCTTTCTCCGGCTCTCCCCTCGTTTCTTTCTCGCCGGGTCCGTTTTCTGCGTTCTTGCTCCTCGTTCTTCCTTGGTTCCGCCTCTCTTCCCTCCCCATCTCTCACCTCTCTCCTTTCCCTTGTTCCCAGTTTTCCCCCTCGCCTCCTCTTTCTTCACCTACTGCCTCCCTCCTCCAGTTTGTCCTCCGGGTCTCTCGTCGCCTCTCCGCCACCCCGTGGTCTATTCTATCTATCTGTGTCTCTCTATCCTGACTCTCTGATCTATCTGACTGCTAATCTAATCTACTCTAACTCTATCTAATCGTTGCTATCTCCCTGGTTCTCTTCCCCTCGGCCTCCCGCATTGTATCCCGCTCGCCCAGGCATCTCTACTCCTCCCTCGTCCCCCCTTTCTCTCCCCCTCTCAGGTGTCTCACCCTTCGTGTTCCTCTCTTGGCCCCTAGTCTTTCTTCTCTCTTTTCCCCCCTCTCCTCCCAAATCCCCCTCAGTCGCTCCATTCTTCCTCTACTGCTCTCCCTCACCATCTCTCCTCCCCCCATCTCTTGTCTCCCCCTCTCTCTCTCTAAGAGCTCCCCCTCCGCCTCATCCGATCATCCCTCTTTGTCAGGTCCTTTCTCCCTCCAACTCGTCTCTCCTTTCTATCTCTCCTTCCTCTCTCTCATCATTTTTCTCTCGACTTTCTCCCCTGTTATTCTCCCCGTCTCTCTCCGTTGTATGGGAACTAACGTCTCACTCCCTCTCACTCTCCCCTCCTTCCCCCACCCCCTCTCACTCCACTCTATCTCCTTCTCCTTGGTCTCTCCCCTCTCTCCTTCTTTGCATAGTTCGGGTCCCCATCAGCTCTCCCTCCCCCTCTCTCTTCTCTCCTCCTCTCGTCCCCTCCCCCTCTCCTCATCTGTCTGCTCTTCAGCGAGCTATCTCTGGCTCCACCCTTTTTTTTTTTCCATCCTCCATTCCCCTCCTCCTCTCTTTTATTTTTTTTCTCCTCCCCCTCTCCCCTCCCCTCCTAATCCCTGTTTGACCTCTGTCTCCCTCCCTTCCCCCCCATCTGGCCCCTTTGCCCCCCCTCCTTCTCTCCTCCGTCCCCCCCCTCTCCCCTCCCCTCCCTTCTCCTCTCTCTCCTCCTCTCCCCCCTCCCCCTGATCTTCTCTTCCTCCCCTCCTCCCCTCTCTATCCCTCCCCTCTCCCTCCTCCCCGCCATCTACTAAATCCTTTCCTCATGTCCTCTGTCACGTCCTCCTCCCCTCCCATTCTCAGTATCTGACCCTTGAATCCCTCCCTTTTTTATGTTCCAGGTCCTCCCTTGGTTATCTCCTCCCCTATTTTTTTGTTTTTTTTTTTTTTTTGTCTCCCCATTCTTTTTTCACCTGTCCTCCCCCCCACGTCATGTCCCCCTCCCCCCCGCCCTCGATCCCCCATACGTCTCAGCGTTCTTTCTCCTTCCCCTTCCCTGAGATCCCCCCCTCATAGTCTCCTCTGCTTCTCCTCTTCCCTGCGCCCTTCCCCCTTCCTCTTCTCCCCCTTCCCTCACTAGCTGGATGAAATCTGTTAAACTGCTGTCAGCTTGCCATGCCTCTCTTGTTCTGTCCTTTCTCTTCTTCTCCCGACTGTTCTCCTGGTTGTTGGTCTGGCGAGTCTTCCTTCTAGACTCTTCGTCCCCGCTGCTCTTCTGTCCCTTATAATGTGTCCCGAGGTCGATTTCTCGTCCTCAGTAGCAATCCCCGTAATCTTACATCTCTGTCCTATCGCTTTTCCTCTCAGTGTCTTCGCTGATTCTGCTTGCCGCTGGTGGTCCCCCTGTCCTCTCCCTCATTCCCCCCACTCGTCTACTTTATTTCGATTGCTCTAGTCTTATCCCTTCACCCTCTTCTTCTTGTTACGTTTCTACCCCACCTCCCCTCTCCAACTCCTTTTGGTCCCCCGTCGTACTACCTTCTCATCTTCCTTCGTATCCCCCTATTCCCTCCCCCCCTCTCTCCCTTCTCCTCTCTCTTCCTCTCTCCCTAATTTTCCAGTCCCCCCTCCCTCCCCCCCTGGGCCCTCCAAACTAAATCCTCTATCATTCTCTTCACTTTTCCCCCCCTCTCATTTCTAATTATTCCCGTCTTTTCACTTCCGCATCCTTTTTTTTATCTGTTTTCCTGCTCCCCTCTCTTGTTTTCTTCCTCTTTCCTCTTTCCCTCTCCACCCCTTTTATTTTCCCCCCTTCGTTACTCATCCCGTTCTCTCTTGGGTCCCTTCTGTCCTCCTCTTCTCTCCTTACCTTTCCCCTCGCCTCCCTCCTTTCTTTTTTTTTCCTACTCCCCGTATCCCCTCCCGCTAACTTACCTGCTACCCCCTCAACCTCCCCATCATCTACCCCTCCCCAACATGCCTCTGCTCCCTACATCCAAACTCCACTCTTCTCCCGTCTTCCCAACAATTTCCCCCTCACTTTCCTCTCATCACAAGAATGTAACCATTATCCCTGCCTCACTCCCTCCCAGTACTACTTCACCCCGCCCTATTCTGCACCCATTTCTCCCTCCTTCCCGCCAATCCCAACTGCCCTTTACTCCCTACCCCAGGGGGCCCTTTACCCTTTCATCAAATACCAACATCCCCGCTCAGTCCCGGCCCCCTCACCCTCCGCCGCTTTGTGCCAATACCCTTTTCTGCTGCCTTACTGCCACCCCCCGAAACTCCCTTCCCCCTCCCAATCTCCCGCTACCTCAACTTCCCTCCCATCGGGGCTCCCTTTCAAACCCAACTAACCATCTACCTCGCCCTCGACACCTCAAACTCCCCCTACTTCCGCCCCTTCCCTCCCGCTAAAGCCTCTCTAAAACTCCCCAACCCCTCCCCTCCCTCCCCATCACGCCACCTTCCCATCAGTCCTCCCACTCCTACATCCATTACATCCCCTGCCACTTTACCTCCCCTATCAACACACCACTGCCCCACTCGACTCCCCTTTCTACTCTTTCCCTTTCCCCGCTCCTAACCATCCCCGTTTACATCACGCCTCATTAACTCCCCTATGTCTCCCCGCTCCATCTCCCTCACTCCCCTTAAGCACTACCGTGACCGACTCCAACCGCTCTTGTGTCTACAAGATCCGTCATTCGAACACTGCGTGTCCTTCACCTGTCAACCTGACACCCTCCGACTCACCTCAAGTTGTCAACAATCACCCGCCCCCAACCCTTTACCCGTGCGTTCGATCGCACCCCTGTCCTCGTGCCCTCCTGCGCCGGATCCCTCATAACTGTCGTGTCTCCTTGTGTGACACCACCCCTCCAGTCCTTCGCCCCTGCTACCTCGATCAGCTCACCCTTACCGACACCCCCTTCTCCCACACTGAGATCTGCGCATTCCCTGTATCCCCATGCCCACGACTGGCTCACATTCCCCTTCACTCTATGTCTTCGCACTTTCCTTACCCTCCACTTCCCCGACTCCTCCCCTGACCCTCCCATCAAAACAAACGCCCAAACATCCTAAATCTTTCTGGAGTTACCTTAAATCCTCACCAGTCCAGGCGACCCTCTCCTTAAACCCTCTCCCTTCAGGCATCCTACGAGCTCTTTCCCTCCCCTCCTCATCGAACATTGACTTCCTCAACGTTCCCCCTCTCCCCAACCCCTTTACTACCCGTCACACTCCTCTCTCCACTTCCCCGACGACAAACTGCACCCTACACGTCTCTTCCCTTCCATCACTGTCCCTCCCCATCCCCATCTCAGGGGGCCTAACTGGGCACAACCCCTTCAAAGCCTTGCCCAAATTACATAATCTAGCCATCATCCACTCCTACGCCCTGCAGATCCACCCCTTCTATCGTGTAACATGGGACCATCGCCCATAGATCCCCGGCTAATCCGTCGTCTCTCCTACGCCCAGGAGGTCCCACCCCTGATTCCCCTCTTGCCTCGCCGTAACACCACCTCTCTCTCACTCCCGTCCCCCTGTAGCCTCAACCTCTCCTGCCCCCTCCCCCTCACTGCAACGCTTCCCCATCCCCTCCTCTCACGCCCTTCCTACTCCCTCCCCTCCGCCTCAAACGACGACCTTCGACCTCCCCCTCCAATAGCACCACTTGCACATGCTCTCTCCACTGTCCCCGCCCTACCCCCACACAATATTTCCCTGCATCCCACCTACTCTTCCCCTCCCCTCCCCCCTCACCCTCGCCTTCATGCTGCCTGCCATTCTATTTACCTGTCAACATGAAACGTCCCCGTCCACCATTCGCCTCCCCTTAATGGACCTCTTACTTCCTCAACCTACCTAACCCAGTCCCCGTTCTCCCATACATCAACTCTTGCTTATCTTTGGCACGTGGAATATTGGACATGGCTCCTCTCCGTCAGTTGAAGAGCTCACCACCTACCCTCTCCGACCTCTGCATCCCCCTCCACTCTTACGCCCTGCCCTTTCCTCCACTCCCAGTGGCCCACTATCACCTTCCCCATCACAACCGCCCTCAATGCAATCACTTCCCCTCCCCTCTACTCCACCTCCCGCTATCCTCCACAGTCTCTATCGACTCAGCAGGTGAGTCCCCAGCCCCTCAACGCTAATCTTCACACTTCACGATTCCCTCCTGTAACCTGTACTATCCTCCCCTGTTGACTGTCTAGTTTGCTCTCACCCAACCCCCCACCTTCACGCCCCTCCCCCAATCACTGTGTGTGTCTCCCGTACCCCATCTGCCTCACTCAACATCCCACTCCCCGTGCATCCCTTCCCTCACTCTTTGCACCGCCAGCATCCCCCCGCCATCGGAGTGGGAGGCGAAGGAAAGAGGAGGAGGTTTGGGAGAGGGGAGGGGGCGATAGAGACAGACGGTGGAGGGAAGTGTGGTCATAAAGTCATCTGAGATAGGGTATATTTATGGCCATTCGGCCCATTCAGTATTTCATCGCCACTCGTCATTGCTTGGATCTATCTCTCCCCATAACACATTAAAGCGTCTACCAATCACTAGACATCGATCATCCGTCTTACTCAATATCTGTAAACCCTCTGTCTTGTAAAAACTGTCCTCTTCCTGACAAGCCCTGTACAGAGATTCACTGTTCTTATAAGGAATTCTACTTCCTCTTCTACAACCTTGAAACATCATGGTAAGCACTGGAAGGCTGTGCCCTTAGTCCTAGCGACTCACCACTAGCTGGAACATCTTCTACACATTCCACTCTACTCAAGGACGACTCTTTCACGGATCGTACGCCACGGATAAGATCGATGACCGCCTCATTCTTCTAATGCTCAGCGAGTACGAGGCCCAGGGCCGACAATACGCGCATCATAGGTAACCTGTCATTCCTGTAAACATCCTCTGGGACCACTCCAGAGCCAGCACATCTTGGACAGTATGAGTGTGTCCAAACGTGTTCTGCAGGGCTTTAGTCCATAGTGACCTCGGCTTGTCCACTGGTGGCCATGGGCTGTAGACTACAGTAGGTTGGTTGCTTATTGGTGCCAGATCTGAGCGGACACAGGACATTGGGTCACTTTTCATCATAATGATCTCTACAGTGACTAACGGAATTGCGCCACAAGGTGCAGTGTGGGACACGGACAGTGATTGCCAATAGATATTAACAATGTAGTCGTAGTCAAAGAATCAAAGTAACTACTCCGTTTGGAATGACCAACAGATGGAGTTCAGTGTGTGCGTTTGGGAGGATGCTTCCGAGCCATGCACGTGGACTTGATGGTTGGGAAACAGTGGTGCAGATGCATGGAAGATTCGTATAATGGTGGATACATGTGAGGTTTACCACTTTGATGGCAAGAACAGAAGGCGGTTATTATGCTGAATGGTATCAGGTTTGGAAACGGACATGTGCAGCGAGACGTGGGTGGGGTATCTCTTGTACATCAGTCCAACTGATAGTAGCATTTTGCAGGTACAAGCAGGCAAGAAGAAAGCGTCCTGGATCTGTTGCCTTACTAGTTCCTTAGATGGAATATAGTAGCGAAAGGTCCTACTGCAGTATACAATGCCCTGGTAGCCACACGCCAGGTAGTGTTGTGGATTTATGTTCTACAAAGCTAGGTGAGGGAATTACATGTCTTGAATGTGAGGGAGTGCAGCCTCTAGAGTTCTAAACAGCTCGATTCACCTGGTATGCGGCTCCCGCTGACATTGATGCAAGAATGGCATCGACCTGTGCTTCATAACTCGGTTGGATATTTAGAATGGAGGGAATGCATGAAAGATATCATAACTGTTTCGAAGGGATTGCAAGTACCTGATGCATGAACTGCTACAGTAGGTGCTGATGTGGGTGTGAGATCCTGAACCAGGGCGATCACAGTTTAAGCTACGGTTGAAGGCAGGTTCGGATTTGCCAGTTGCAGGAACATACTTGTCTAACTGTTTCAGAAACGTTGGGATAATCCATGCCTCTACTACCTCCTCTGGCAGCTCTGTCCATACACCCACCACCTTTTGTGTGAAAATTTTATCCCTCAGATTCCTATTAAATCTTTTCCCCTTCACCTTGAACCTATGTCCTCTGGTCCTCAATTCCCCTACTCTGGGCAAAAGACTCTGTGCATCTACCCGATTTATTCCTCTCATGATTTTGTACACCTCTATAACATCACCCCTCATTCTCCTACACTCCAAGGAATAGAGACCCAGCTTACTCAACCTCCTCCGATAGCTCAGGCCCTGAACTGAACACAATACTGTAAATGCGGCCTCACCAACATCTTACACAACTGCAACATGACCTCCCAACTTCTTAACGTCCTCTTTGTTTTCCTCCTCGTTACAGCAAGAATACTGGAGGGCGGTGGAGCAGAAGGATTCCCATGTGGCGGTGCACTCTGGCAAAGTGGACACGAAAGCACACGGGAGCGGATTCCCAGTTGCCAAATCCGAACCTTTTTCAAGGTAATGACACCCGAATGGGCACCCGCTCAAGCCAGAAGATGGCAGCGAATTGTGGACGCCACCCACAAGCCCATCACACAAAACAACCTCCCTTCCATCGACTCCATCTACATCTATTCAATAATGGCTGATCTGCCTCTCCCTCCTAGCCCCATTCTCCTGCCTTCTCCCCATAACCTCTGATACCCGTACTAATCAAGAATCTCTATCTCTGCCTTAAAAATATCCACTGACGGCCTCCACAGCCTTCTGTGGCAAAGAATTCCACAGATTCTCCACCCTCTGACTGGAGAAATGTCTCCTTATCTCCTTCCTAAAAGAACGTCCTTTATTACAGAGGCTGTAGACTCTCCCACTAGTGGAAACATCCTCTCCACATCCACTCTATCCAAACCTTTCACTATTCTGTACGTTTCAGTGATGTTCCCCTTCATTCTTCTAATCTCCAGCGAGTACAGGCCCAGTGCCAACAAACGCTCATCATAGGTTAACCCACTCATTCCTCGGATCATTCTTGTAAACATGCAAGTCAGCCTGCACCAAATACTTTTCACTGGACCTCGGTGCACATGATAGTAAACTGAACTGAACTGAAGACATGATGGTCCCATCCCGACCTGCCTGTCCCAGTTACTCTGTGGGGCTGAGCCAGTAGCATCAGCAGATCCAACTGGATACTGGATGATGTTGGTAACTTTTTGCCTGCTCTTCCCAGAGAAGGTTTAGTCTAGATTTTAGATCAGTTCAAGTTTTAAATTAAAGTTTGTGGTTTATGTTTGGAGTGTAGCTTGCGATATAGTTTGCAGTGGAGCTTAGGGTTTAAGATGAGGTTTAGAATGGAGTCGTTTGAAGTGTAGTTTGAAGTTTAGGATGGAGTTGAGGACGAGGTTTAGTTGAGTGTTCAGTTTAGTGATACAACATAGAAACAGGCCCTTCAGCCCACCGAGTCCACACCAACCATCGATCACCCGTACACTGGTCCTATGTTATCCCAATTTCGCATCCTACACACTAGAGGCAATCAACAGAATCCAAAGAACCTACAGACCTGCACATCTTTGGAGTGTGGGAGGAAACCCGATCGCCCGGAGAAAACCCACGGGGTCAACACTGTAGTCGGGATCGAACCTGGGTCTCTGGCGTTGTGTAAAAATACATGTGGTTATTTTACCTCTTCGGGACTTCCGTGGCCAATCGGCGAGTCGAATTTTCACCCTGCGGCCAGGGTTCTGGAACACCGTTCCCGTAGCCGACTTCCGAGGCCGACTTTGTGGGCTGGTATCTCGCTCCCTCGGCGGCCTACGTGGAATGTTCCTGTACTGTTGGACTCCTCTCGGAGGCCGTGACCTCTGTTGGTCCGGCAAAAACGGATAATCCAGAAAGGCTCTCGAACCAAGGGTGCCGGAAAACCGATGGTGGAGCTGTAGTAGCTAAGGTTTATTTTCATAAGGTTTTTCTTTCTTTCACTAGGCATGGATGGAACCTCACAGTCCTTCCTAATAATTCAGGGTCCATCCTGCGATATTTTGGTGCTTTGTCAGGTAAGGAATGTGTTTAGTTTAGAGATACGGGGCGGAAACAGGCCCTTCGGCCCACCAAGTCCGCGCCGACTAGCGATCACTCCGTACACTAGCACTATCCTACACACACTAGGGACAATATACAATCTTTACCAAAGCCAATTAACATCCAGACCTGTACTTCTTTGGAGTGTGGGAGGAAACCGGAGCACCCGGAGAAGACTCAAGCAGGTCACAGGGATGAACATACAAACTCTGTACAGACAGCATCCGTAGTCTGGATCGAAGCCGGGTCTCTGGCGCTGTAAGGCAGCAACTCTATCACTGCCTTAGTAACCACCCACCATGCTTTGGTAAACCAGCATCTTATAGAGGTGTACAATATCATGATTAGAATAGATTGGGTAGACACACTGTGTCTCTTGCCAAGCGTTGGGGCCTCGAGAACCAGAGGACATAGATTTAAGGCAAGGGGTGAAAGATTTAATAAAAATCTGAGGGGTAAAGTTTTACACAAACTCTAGTGGCGGGCTGTATGGAACGAGTTGCGGGCATTGAGGCCGGGTGTGATGCGAGGTACACCGGGTCTTGGTGTTGGAGCCCCCCGTGTGCAGCTCGCAAAGTCCCGCAGCCGTTCCAGCCGCGCGGGGCAATGGTGTTAGGCCCCGCTCCAGGAGCTCTTCGACCCCGCAACACGGGCGGGAGAATTCGCTGTTGCAGCAGACCGAAAAGCGGTCTCCCTCCAGGGAGCCGCGCGGGGTCGTCCGAGCCGTGGGTGAAAGATTTAATAAAAATCTGAGGGGTAAAGTTTTACACAAATAGTGGCGGGTGTATGGAACAAGTTGCTGGAGGAGGTAGTTGATGCAGGTACTATTGCAACATTTAGGAACCATTTAGACAGGTACATAGGACAGGTTTGGAAGGAACTGCAGATGCTGGTTTACACTGAAGCCAGACACAAAAGGCTGGAGTAACTCAATGAGTCGGGCAGCATTTCTGGAGAAATGGGTTGGGTTGAGACCCTTCAGACTAAGAGTCGGGAGAGGGAAATGAGATATGAAAATGTACATAGAACAAATGAATGAAAGATATGAATGAAAAGAATGATATGGATACGAAAAGAAGATTAGATAGATATGTCAAACGCAGGTAGGTGGGACTAGTGTAGATGGGACGTCACATGTTGGTTGGTGTGGGCAAGTTGGGCCGAAGGGCATGTTTTCATGCTGTAAGACTATGAGAGGATGAGCAGGCTGGGACTATTCCTTGAAGCGCAGGAGGATGAGGGATGATCTTTCAGAGGTGTATAAAATCATGAGAGGAATAGATCGGGTAAACGCACAGAGTTTCTTTCCCAGAGTAGGCAGGTGGGACTAGTGTAGATAGGACATGTTGACCGGCGTGGGCAAGTTGGTCGGATGGGCGTATGACTCCATCTCATCTGCAGTTCTTTGTTATTACCAGAGGGGTGGGTGATTTCTGAAGAAAATCTTAAATCCCAGTCAAATTTTAACTTTGCTTGTCTGTTTTCCTTCTTCCCTTCAGGAGTGACGATTCCTTGGCTAAATATTGGCATGGTTTTCACTACCTCATGCTGGTCCCGAGACCAAAACCATCTTCCCTACATTGACTACTTACACACTGGTGCTGATTGCATATGGTAAGTTCGAGGTCTGGGACAGGGATGGGGAGAGGAATTGTTGTCACCACTGCTGGAGAAAGGTTCAGATCAACTTCTGAAAAAGATGAAGGAAGGGTCACGATCAGAAATGTCCTCTATTTTCTCCAGAGAGGCTGCCTGTTTACAAGGATGGTTCCGGGAATGAGTAGGATAACCTATGATGAGTGTTTTTCGGTACGGGGCCTGTACTCACTGGAGTTTAGAAGAATGAGGGGGGACCTGATTAAAACATACAGAATAATGAAAGGCTTGGTTAGAGTGGATGTGGATAGGATGTTTCCACAAGTGAGACCGTCTGGGACTAGAGGTCGTAGCCTCAGAATGAAAGGACAATTTCTTCAGTCAGAGGGTGGTGAATCTGTGGAATTCTTTCCCACAGAAGACCAAGTAAAGTTAGTGGATATTTTTAAGGCAGAGATAGATAGATTCTTGATTAATACGGGTGTCAGGGGTTATGGGGAGAAGGCAGGAGAATGAGGTTAGGAGGGATATTTAGATCAGCCATGATTGAATGGCGGAGTCGACTTGATGGGCTGAATGGCCTAATTCTACTCCTATAACATATGATTCTGCTCCTATCACCTCATGACCCGAGTGACTCCAGCAGTTTGTGTCTATCTTTGGTGTCTATCTTCTGTCACCCAACACACACAAGGTTGATCCTAGTTCTTGTTGCATCTCCTGCTTTGACATTGCAACACTGCGTAGCAGTCCAGGAAGGTTCGGACTTTACTGACTTTACCTTGCACTAAACGTCATTCCCTGATCATGTATCTGCACACTGTAAATGACTTGACTGTAATCATGTATTGTCTTTCCCGCTGACTGGTTAGCACACCACAAAAGCTTTTCAATGTACCTCGTGACACTAAACTAAACTGAAAACCTTCGTCAGGGCCATTCATCAGTCGCATTTTCGTTCCAGAGAAACAATTCAGGAAATTGACCATCATCCCAATTGGTGCATGTAGTTTTTTTGTTCAGTCGGAACGGCGGTACGGTGGCATAGTGGTAGAGTTGCTGCCTTATAGAGCTTGCAGCGCCAGAGACCCAGGTTTGATCCCAACTACGGGTGTTGTCTGTATGGTGTTTGTACGTTCTCCACGTGACCTGCGTGGGTTTTCTCCGAGATCTTTGGTTTCCTCCTACACTCCAAAGACATTCAGATTTGTAGGTTTATTGGCTTGGTGTATGTGTAAATTGTCCCTAGGTAGAATTGTGTTAATGTGCGGGCATCGCTGGACGGTGCGGACTCGGTGGGCCGAAGGGCCTGTTTCCAAACTGTGTCTCTCAACTAAACTAAAGTCTGATGAAGGGTCTCGACCCAAAACGTCACCCATTCCTTTTTACCTGAGATGCTGCCTGTCCCACTGAATTACTCCACCATTTTGTGTCTATCTTCAATGTGGAGTAACTCAGCAATACAGACAGCATCTCTGGAGAGAAGGAACGGGTGACGTTTCGGGTCTGAAGAAGGATCTGTTAAGATAATAGTTCTTTTTAATTCTTCCATCAGATTGACCTGAAGATCTGCTTCACTGACACAGAAGTGAGTTAAATCTTTTGTCCATATCCTTAAATGACCTTTAAAACTGCTTTAACCAAAAGACCAGTTAAGCCAGCATGGACAGAGCTAAGTATATCTGTGTCAGACTGGCAGTGTGTTCAGGAATTAAAGGACAGCTAAAACTAAATGGAATTTGCTTTAGTTTTTTTAGTTTTAAAGATACAGCGTTGAAACAGGCCCTTCGACCCACCATGATGACCACTAGTTCTATCCTACACACTAGGATTGTAAATTGCCCCTAGTGTGTAGGACAGTCCTATTGTATGGGTGTGATCGCTGGTCGGCGCGGACTCGGTGGGCCGAAGGGCCTGTTTCCGCGCTGTATCTCTACACTAAACTCCAAATTAAACTAAACTAGAGACCACAGATGCCAATTAACCTACAAACTTGTAAGTCTTTGGATACATAGATACATAGACAATGGGTGCAGGAGTAGGCCATTTGGCCCTTCGAGCCAGGACCGCCATTTAATGTGATCATGGCTGATCATCCACAATCAGTACCCCGTTCCTGCCATTTCCCCATATCAGGGAAAGGGTTTCTTAAATGTGTGAGCGTAGAGACAGAGGGGTGTAAAATGAGGATAGAAGCAATAGGTAGCAAGGTGAAAAGTAAAAGTGGCAGGCAGACAAAACCAGGGCAAAAATCAAAAAGGGCCACTTTTCAACATAATTGTATAAGGGGTAAGAGTGTTGTAAAAACAAGCCTGAAGGCTTTGTGTCTCAATGCAAGGAGCATTCGTAATAAGGTGGACGAGTTGAATGTGCAGATAGCTATTAATGACTATGATATAGTTGGGATCACGGAGACATGGCTCCAGGGTGACCAAGGCTGGGAGCTGAACATCCAGGGATATTCAATATTCAGGAGGGATAGAGAGAAAGGAAAAGGAGGTGGGGTAGCGTTGCTGATTAGAGAGGAGATTAACACAATGGAAAGGAAGGACATTAGTTTGGAGGATGTGGAATCGGTATGGGTAGAGCTGCGAAACACTAAGGGGCAGAAAACGCTGGTGGGTGTTCTGTACAGGCCACCTAACAGTAGTAGTGAAGTTGGAGATGGTATCAAACAGGAAATTAGAAATGCGTGCGACAAAGGCAAAACAGTTATAATGGGTGACTTCAATCTACATATAGATTGGGTGAATCAAATTGGCAGGGGTGCTGAGGAAGAGGATTTCTTGGAATGTATGCGGGATAGTTATCTAAATCAACATGTAGAGGAACCAACGAGAGAGCAGGCTATATTAGACTGGGTATTGAGTAATGAGGAAGGGTTAGTTAGCAGTCTTGTTGTACGTGCCCCCTTGGGCAAGAGTGACCATAATATGGTTGAGTTCATTAGGATGGAGAGTGACATTGTTAATTCAGAAACAATGGTTCTGAACTTAAAGAAAGGTAACTTTGAGGGTATGAGACGTGAATTGGCCAAGATTGACTGGCAATTAATTCTAAAAGGGTTGACGGTGGATATGCAATGGAAGACATTTAAGGACTGCATGGATGAACTACAAAAATTGTTCATCCCAGTTTGGCAAAAGAATAAATCAGGGAAGGTAGTACATCCGTGGATAACAAGGGAAATCCGGGATAGTATCAAAGCGAAGGATGATGCGTACAAATTAGCCAGAAAAAGCAGCATACCGGAGGACTGGGAGAAATTCAGAGACCAGCAGAGGAGGACAAAGGGCTTAATTAGGAAAGGAAAAATAGATTATGAAAGAAAACTGGCAGGGAACATAAAAACTGACTGCAAAAGTTTTTATAGATATGTGAAAAAAAAGAGATTAGTTAAAACAACTGTAGGTCCCTTGCAGTCAGAAACAGGAGAGTTGATCATGGGGAACAAGGATATGGCGGACCAATTGAATAACTACTTTGGTTCCGTCTTCACTAAGGAAGACATAAATAATCTGCCGGAAATAGCAGCAGACCACGGGTCAAAGGAGTTGGAGGAATTGAGTGAAATCCAGGTTAGCCGGGAAGTGGTGTTGGGTAAATTGAATGGATTAAAGGCCGATAAATCCCCAGGGCCAGATAGGCTGCATCCCAGAGTACTTAAGGAAGTAGCTCCAGAAATAGTGGATACATTAGTAATAATCTTTCAAAACTCTTTAGATTCTGGAGTAGTTCCTGAGGATTGGCGGGTAGCAAACGTAACCCCACTTTTTAAGAAGGGAGGGAGAGAGAAAACGGGGAATTACAGACCAGTTAGTCTAACATCGGTAGTGGGGAAACTGCTAGAGTCAGTTATTAAAGATGGGATAGCAGCACATTTGGAAAGTGGTGACAACATTGGACAAAGTCAGCATGGATTTACAAAAGAATCTTATAGAATTTTTCGAGGATGTAACTGGTAGCGTGGATAGGGGAGAACCAGTGGATGTGGTGTATCTGGACTTCCAGAAGGCTTTCGACAAGGTCCTACATAAGAGATTAGTATACAAACTTAAAGCACACGGCATTGGGGGTTCAGTATTGATGTGGATAGAGAACTGGCTGGCAAACAGGAAGCAAAGAGTAGGAGTAAACGGGTCCTTTTCACAATGGCAGGCAGTGACTAGTGGGGTACCGCAAGGCTCAGTGCTGGGACCCCAGCTATTTACAATATATATTAATGTTCTGGATGAGGGAATTGAAGGCAATATCTCCAAGTTTGCAGATGACACTAAGCTGGGGGGCAGTGTTAGCTGTGAGGAGGATGCTAGGAGACTGCAAGGTGACTTGGATAGGCTGGGTGAGTGGGCAAATGTTTGGCAGATGCAGTATAATGTGGATAAATGTGAGGTTATCCATTTTGGTGGCAAAAACAGGAAAGCAGACTATTATCAAAATGGTGGCCAACTAGGAAAAGGGGAGATGCAGCGAGACCTGGGTGTCATGGTACACCAGTCATTGAAGGTAAGCATGCAGGTGCAGCAGGCAGTGAAGAAAGCGAATGGTATGTTAGCTTTCATAGCAAAAGGATTTGAGTATAGGAGCAGGGAGGTTCTACTGCAGTTCTACAGGGTCTTGGTGAGACCACACCTGGAGTATTGCGTACAGTTTTGGTCTCCAAATCTGAGGAAGGACATTATTGCCATAGAGGGAGTGCAGAGAAGGTTCACCAGACTGATTCCTGGGATGTCAGGACTGTCTTATGAAGAAAGACTGGATAGACTTGGTTTATACTTTCTAGAATTTAGGAGATTGAGAGGGGATCTTATAAAAACTTACAAAATTCTTAAGAGGTTGGACAGGCTAGATGCAGGAAGATTGCTCCCGATGTTGGGGAAGTCCAGGACAAGGGGTCACAGCTTAAGGATAAGGGGGAAATCCTTTAAAACCGAGATGAGAAGAACTTTTTTCACACAGAGAGCGGTGAATCTCTGGAACTCTCTGCCACAGAGGGTAGTCGAGGCCAGTCCATTGGCTATATTTAAGAGGGAGTTAGATGTGGCCCTTGTGGCTAAGTGGATCAGAGGGTATGGAGAGAAGGCAGGTACGGGATACTGAGTTGGATGATCAGCCATGATCATATTGAATGGCGGTGCAGGCTCGAAGGGCCGAATGGCCTCCTCCTGCACTTAATTTCTATGTTTCTATCCCTTGACCGCTATCTTTAAGAGCTCTGTCTAGCATCCAGAGAGCCAGCCTCCACTGCCTTTTGAGGCAGAGAATTCCACCAATTTACAACTCTCTGGGTGAAAATTACTTTCCTCATCTCAGTTCTAAATGGCTTACCCCTTATTCTTAAACTGTGGCCTCTGGTTCTGGACTCCCTCAACATCAGGAACATGTTTGCTGCATCAAGCTTGTCCAATCCATTAATAATTTTATATGTTTCCATAAGAATGCCTCTCATCCTTCTAAATTCCAGTGAATACAAACCCAGTCTCACCATTCTTTCATCATATGTCAGTTCCGCCATACTGGGAATTAATCTGGTGAAACTATGCTGGACTCCCTCAATAGCAAGAATGTTCTTCCTCAAATTTCAAATTTCTGGAGAAAACCCACGCAGGTCATGGGGAGAACGTACAAACACCGTACAGACAGCACCCTTGGTCAGGATTGAACCTGGAGATGTAAAGGGCCTGTCCCACTTGGGCGTCACGTAGATGGTGCGCAAAGATTTTGTACATCCCAAAATCCTGCGGTGCCATGCGTGGCCGTGCATCACTGCCTACGTAATCACGCACCATGCGCATAATGCGCACGCATCGTGTGTCGTGACGCGTAAATGGTGTGGCATAAATGATGCCCAAGTGGTACAGGCCCTTTAGGCAGCAACTCTACCGCTGTGGCACCGTGACGCATCCAATTATTTGTCTTTTTTCCTATCTGTATCATAGCTCCATGATTCTCGCACCTGAATATCATTTCCCTGCACATCTACTGCTCTCTATCCTCCCACCCAAATGGTAGCTTGGGGACTGCATCCAGAAACATCACAGTTTCGAAGTAATCACTAGTTACTGATTTTTGGGATTAGATTTAGGATCAACCTACCAAGTGAATATCTTTGGAATGTGGGAAGGAAACTGGTGCTCCCGGAGACATCCCAGGGGTCACGGGGAGAAGGTACAAACTCCGTACAGACAGCACCTGGAACCTGGGTCTCTGGCGCTGTGAGGCAGCAACTCGACCACTGCGCCACCGTGGACTTGATGCCTCTTCACTTCCCCAAAACACCTCCCCCCTTCCAAATTTCAGTTCTCTGAACAGTTTTTTCTCCTGAATTGTTTCTCCTTTTTGTTTGCAATCTGCTCACGTGTGGCTCACTGGAGGTGACTGCGTTTTTGTCTTAATTCAGTGCTTAATGAGATGCATGTGGGTGAAAAGTGGCTTCCTGGTCAGATCTGACGCCAGAATCGTAAGGTCCGATAAGGCTCAGTGCTGTGGAGATTTGCCGGTTTGATTCTTAGAGTCACACAGCGTGGAAACAGGCCCTTTGGCCCAACTTGCCCACACTGGCCGGCCAACTTGCCCCATCTACACTAGTCCCACCGGTTGGTCCATATCCCTCCAAATCTGTCCTATCTATGTACCTATCATAATTGGTTTGGATAAGGGAAACTTGAGATATACACGCTGACGTGGAAAGATAAAGAACAATGAATGAAAGATATGCAAAAAAGTACCGATGCTTACAGCCCAGTGGTATGACTATTGATTTCTCTCACTTCAGGTAGCCCTGGCATTCCCTCTCTCTCTATCCCTCCCCCACCCAAGTCGCACCAGCTTCTCAATTTTACCCTACAAACAGCTAACAATGGCCTGTTTACTTTATCATAGTTACTTTTTTGCATATCTTTCATTCATTGTTCTTTATCTCTCGTTTCCCTTATCCCTAGCCAGTCTGAAGAAGGGTCTCGACCCAAAACGTCACCCAGTCTTTCTCTCCGGAGATGCTGCCTGTCCTGCTGAGTTACTCCAGCTTTGTGTTTCTATCTTCAGTTTAGACCAACATCTGCAGTTCCTTCTTACACATGCCTATATCTTAATTGCTTCTTAAAAGTTGTGATCGACCCAGCCTCAACTACCTCCTCTGGCAACTTGTTCCATACACTCACTTTGCTTTGTGTGAATGGGAAGTGGGTGTATGGAACAAGTTGCCAGATTCCTATTAAATATTTCCCTCTTCACGTTAAACCTATGTTCTCTGGTCCTCGATTCCCCTACTCTGGGCAAGAGACTCTGCGTCTACCCGTTCTATTCCTCTCATGATGTTATATACCTCTATAGGATCAATTTTATGCCATCCTAGCAAGTTGCTAGGCATCAAACCCAGGTATATTTACAAAATCTTTAAAAAAAATGTAAATCTTTCGTTTAGAACAGGTGCTTTGAGTTTAGATGCCCCCCTTAATTGTTTTTTTCATTGTGAAGAGTTTCAGCTCCCTGCAAGACTGACATTCAGCTTAGTTTTGTGTAGTTTACAGATACAGCATGGACACAGGTCCTTTGGCCCACCGAGTCCGTGCTGACCAGCGATCCCCGCACATTGACATTATCCTACACACACTAGGGACAATTTTACATTTATAACCAAGCCAATTTACCTGCAAACCTGTACCTCTTTGGAGTGTGGGAGGAAACCGGAGAAACCCACAGGGAGAACGTACAAACTCCGTACAGACAGCACCCGTAGTCAGGATGGAACCCGGTGCTCTGGCGCTGTAAGGCAGCAACTCTACCGCTGTGCCGCTGTGCCCGTAGCATGCTTTTCAATGTATCACACGTTTTGTCACACTTTTTAAAAAAGCTTGACGTTGTGTATTTAACTGCGTTCACACAGCTTGGGTAAAACCCGCAGATCTTTGCGTTGTTGTCGTGGGCAAAGTGTGCATTCTAGAGGTCATGATGAAAACAAAGTGGATCCAGCGAGCATTTCTCATCTTGGCCCTCTGCACTCACTCCTAGTTGCCTTTGCTCGATGGGGAAACAAGGGTCTTTCAATGGACTCTGTCCGATGCCCACAACTTTGAAGATTACTAGCGACATTTGGGAACCACAACTTGAAACATTTCCAATGTTTCATGCAAACAAAGTAGATATTAAAAATACATTCACGCGGTTGATCATGAGATAGAAAACATTTACACTTGCTTGTCTCAGCAATTCAGATTGTGTTAATGACATGCCAACTATAAACGTTATATATATATAGACAAATAACATTTATATATATCATGTGTATATATACACACATATCTATATTTATATGCACACACTCACATCTGAAGAAGGGCTTCGACTCAAAACATCACCCATTCCTTCACTCCAGAGATGCTGCCTGTCCCGCTGAGTTACTCCAGATTTTTGTGTCTATACATACACACATACATACAAATATATATATATATACTAGACCAAGTGCAGACCCGTTGGGTCTGTTCCCCCAACGTGCGGTTGTTGGGGGGGGGGGGGGGGAGGCGGCATGCAGCGTCACACACTAACTACCCCCCCCCCCCCCCCCCGCACTCGCGCTAATGGAGGGGAGAGAGAGGGGGGGGGGGGGAGGAGAGAGAGAGAGAGGGGAGTGCTGAGAGGGGGGTGAGATGAGGGGTGGGGGAGAGGTGAGGAGCAGGGAGGGGGAGGGAGGGTGAAGGGGGTAGGTGTGTGTGTGGAGGGGAGGGTGGTTTAAGGGGGAGGGACGGTGGGGGAGGGGAGGACGGGGAGAAAAAGAGGGGAGGGAGAGGGGGGAGAGGAGGAGGGGGGGGGGAGAGGAGGAGGGGGGGGGGGGGGAGGAGGAGGGGGGGAGGGGGGAGGAGGGGGGGGGAAGGGAGGGGGGGGGGGAGGAGGAGGGGGAGGGGGGAGGAGGAGAGGGAGGGGGGGAGAGAGAGTGCCTTTTTACTTCAACCCCAAACCACCATTTGCAGGCAGTGCTTTTTTACCTCTAACCATATTTTCATTTTCAAACCAAATTAAGGGTACTCATAGTGCTGTAGACATTTGTCAGTGTCATTCAGAGCTCTGATTGAGGCACACCACTTGCAGAGACTGATTGAGGCACACCACATGCAGAGACTGATTGAGGCACACCACTTCCTGGTTTTATAGTCCCTCCCCCTCCCTCCAGCAGGGGCAGCAGAGAGAATGGGGAATTTGGTAAAAACATTAATATCTCTGTCAATTTTCATCGACGGGAAAAATCCTCGGCGCACATGCGGCGGAGGGGGGCTCTGAGCAAGGTGGCCAAAAATGACGGCCGTAGGTTACGGCGTACTCTCGGAAATCGGAGCACAGAAAACCAAAACCGGTCAAGAACAGACTTTTAGTAATATAGAAGATATATATATATATACACACACACACACGCATATACCTCCCCGATATCAGTCTGAAAAAGGTTCTTGACTCGAAACGTCACCTATTTGGTAGATTTTTCACCTGGGTGTTATAAAATAATGCCCAGGTAAAATAAATTTGGTCTGGTCGGGGGGAGTTCCCCCCGCCACGGGTAAGGAGGGGGCTGTGGACCCTCAGCGGGACCAAAACAAGACCTGTCAAAGGGCGGATGAAGTCCTAGCGAGCCAACGGCCATCCACACTTCAGTAGAAGTTGGGACCACTGTCGCACACAGCGTTGTAAGGCACCGTGCACGTTGATGTTTTCAACGATGATGATGGTTGCCACGTTGAGAAAATCGCAAGTTTCCTTGCCCCTTTTTTAAAAAAAGTGCGTGTATGGGCGCGTGTGTGCGGCATGTGTTTGTGCGTGTGTGTATTAGTGTATGTGTGTGCACGGGTATGCGTGCATGTGTTTGCACGAGTGTGCGTGTTCACGTGTGTCTGCGTGTGTGTCTGTGTATGCGTGTGCAGCATTCAATGACAAAAACTGTCACCAGTCTGCGTGTCGGGCCTACAGGGATTCGGGGCGGATTGTCGCTGGCTGGTGTTTCCGTAAAAGTTCCCGCAGGTTTGATGAGAGGATGTGAACCGTCGCTGCTGTGGGGAATACAGCGATAGATCGCTGCAGCCTTCGCCAGCACCGCAGGCTGGGCTGCGTACGGACTGCAGAGAGGGGGTGTGCAGAGCTGCACTGGTACACTTGTGTCCTGTTACCTGCGGGTGTTGGACCGTGACATTTGCAGCTGTCTTCCTTTCTCATATTCAGGTATTGTATTCCTGCTGAGGAGAAGACCAAACTCGATGAAGTGGTGCACACCCTACTCCAAGCTAACGGCACGTCAGGGCTCGACATGCTTGAAAGTAATATCATGGTAAGAGACGGTCTATCGCTGGTACCTTCCTCTGACTTCTTCAGAGATACAGCACGGAAACAGGCCCGTACACTAACACTACCCCACACACTAGGGACAATTTGCAATTTTTACCGAAACCAATTAACTTACAAACCTTCATCAGTGATAGGAGCAGAATTAGGCCATTTGGCCCATCAATATTCTCCGCCATTCAATCATGGCTGATCTATCTCTCTCTCAACCCCATTCTCCTACCTTTTCCCCATAACCCTACATCCGATCTAATCAAAAATCTATCTATCTCTGCCTTAAAAATATCCATTTAAGTCTCCACAGCCTTCTGTGGCAATGAATTCCACAGATTCACCACCCACTGAGTAAATAAATATCTCCTCATCTCCTTCCTAAAAGAACGTCCTTTAATTCTGAGGCTGTGACCTCTAGTCCTAGACTCTCTCACTAGTGGAAACATCCTCTCCACTTCCACTCTATCCAAGCCTTTCACTATTCTAATAAAGAATATTAGAATTATAATAGAATATATTATACAATAAATTCTAATATACAACACACCATTGACCTCCATTGTTCTAATGTGTAGGAAGGAACTACTTACAATGAAGATAGACACAAAAAGCTTGAGTAACTCAGCGGGACTGGCAACGTCTCAGGGGAGAAGGAATGGGTTGAAACCCTTCTTCAGACTGGAGAAGGGTCTCGACCCGCAAAACGTCACCAAATCCTTCTCCCCAGAGATGCTGCCGGTCCCGCTGAGTTACTCCAGCTTGTTGTGTCTTATCATCCATTGTTGTGATGTTTGCTTTTCCAGATTTCTCCTGAGGTGCTATGCAAGGAAGGGATCAGGGTATGTCGCACTGTGCAGCAGAGTGGGCAGTTCATCGTGTGTGCTCCCGGGGCATTCGTCTCCAAAGTCTGCTGTGGGTACAGTGTGTCGGAAGCCGTGCACTTTGCAACCACACAGTGGCTGAAAACGGGCTTCGAAGCTGCTAAGGTAAAGAGTTTGCGTTCCTGTACACCCACCTCCAACCATAAAGTGACCGTATGTGTGTGTGTGTGTTAGGTGCACGAGTCCTACTATAGACTTTAACAGAGATACTGCGCGGAAACTGGTCCTTCGGCCCACCGGGTCCGCTCCGACCAGCGATCACCCCATGCACTAACACTATCCTCCACGCACCACGGACAATTTACAATTTTACCAAAGCCAATTGACCTACAAAGCTGCACGTCTTTGGAGTGTGGGAGGAAACCGGAGCACCCGGAGAAAATGCACGCGGTCACGGGGAGAACGTACAAACTCCACACCCATAGTCAGGATCGAACCTGGGTCTCTGGCGCTGTGAGGCAGCAACTCTACCACTGCGCCAACGTGCTGCCCAAACTGCATGGAAAACAGGCCCTTTGGCTCAACTTGCCCATGGTGGCTAACATGTCCCATCTACACTAGTCCCAACTTCCTGCATTTGACAAGAGACTCGATTACCTGATCTATTCCTCTCATTATCTTGTACACCTCTGTAAAGATAACCTCTCATCCTCCTGCGCTCCAAGGAATAAAGTCCTAGCCTGCTCATTCTCCTACATAGTGAGACAGTGTACAAACAGGCCCTTTGGCCCAACTCGCCCACACCGGCTAACGTGTCCCATCTACACTAGTCCCACCTGCCTGCATTTGGCCCATATCCCTCTGAACCTATCCTATCCATGTGCCTATCTAAATGTTTCTTAAACGTTGCAATAGCCCCTGCCTCATCTACCTCTTCCAGCAACTTGTTCCATACACCCACCACCCTTTGTGTAATGAAAGTTACCCCACAGTGTCCTATTGAATATTTCACCCCTCTCCTTAAACCTATGCCCTCTGGTCTCGATTTCCCCTACTCTGAGCAAGAGACTGCGTTTACCCGATCTATTCCTGCAATGATTTTGTGATCCATCACAGTCTGGTGTTGGTGGGGGATGAGAGGCTGGTGTTGATCCTTGCTCTGGTCAAAGGAGGAGGAGGAATGGGCCAGGTAGGGTGTGGTGAGATGGTGGGAGAGGATGCCGTTGATCCTGACTACTGTGAGATGGGGGCAGGGCAGGCGCTGTGCCAGTGAGACGGGTACGTGGGGGAATAGCCCCGGCCTTATAGATGTGAGGGGAGATGGCCCTCGCCACGCCGTGGGGAGTGTTCAGGTCAGCCCTAGTTATAGGAGTAGAATTAGGCCATTCGGCCCATCGAGTCTACTCCGCCATTCAATCATGGCTGATCTCTGCCTCGTAATCTCATTCTCCTGCCTTCTCCCCATAACCCGTGACACCCGTTCTAATCAAGAATCTATCTATCTCTTGCCTTAAAATTATCCAATGACTTGGTCTCTACAGCCCTCTGGCAATGAGTTCCACAAATTAACTCCCCTCTGACTAAAGAAGTTCCTCCTCGCCTCCTTTCTAAAAGAGCGCCCTTCAATTCTGAGGCTGTGACCTCTGGTCCTATACTCTCCCACCAGTGGAAACATCCTCTCCACATCCACTCAATCCAAGCCTTTCATTATTCTATAAATTTCAATAAGGTCCCCCCTCAACCTTCTAAACTCCAGCGAGTACAGGCCCAGTGGTGTCAAATGCTCATCTTATGCTAATCCACTCATTCCTGGAATCATTCTTGTAAATCTCCTTGGGACCCTCTCCAGAGCCAGCACATCCTTCCTCAGATATGGGGCCCCATATTTGCTCGCAGTATTCCAAATGGGGCCTGACCAACGCCTTATAGAGTCTCGGCATTCGTCTCTGTTTTTGTATTCCAGTCCTCAATATAAATGCTAGCATTGAATTTGCCTTCCTTACTATTGATAGTGGCATGGTGGTGTGGTGGGTGTGGAGCTACTGCTTCATAGCGCCAGAGATCCGGGATCAACAACAATGAGTCATACAGCGTGGAAACTGGACATTTGGCCCAACTTGCCCACCAACATGTCCCTGAATCTGGACTGTGCACTTTCGCACTTCTGTACCTCTTCCCCGATGGGAGAGGGGAGAAGAAGGAGTGACCCGTCCTTGATTATGCTGCCGGCCTTGCCAAGGCAGCGTGAATTGTAAATGGAGTCAATGGAAGGGAGGTTGGTTTGTGTGATGGTCTGGGCTGCATCCACAATTTACTGCAATTTCTTGCGGTCTTGGATGGAGCTGTTCCCAAACCGTACTGTGATGCTTCCTGATAAAATGCTTTCCACGGCGCATCTGTAGAAGTTGGCAAGAGTTGTCTGGGACATGCCGAACTTCCTTAGCCTTCTCAGGAAGTTGCTGTGTTTTTTTCCTCATCAGGGCTAAAGCAAGTGTTGTTATTCTGCCCATACAGGACTTGAAACGACGATATATCGCTAACGCTTTCTCGATGGAAAAACTACTTTACCTTATGGCGACTGCGGAGTCAAAGCGGGACTGTGGAACGACACTAAGCCACATCTCTTCACTTTTGCAAGAACTCAGGTAGGTCCTGGGAATTCAGAGCCATTCAGGACTCGAGGGCCTGAGCTACAGGGAGAGGTTGGGCAGGCTGGGGCTCTATTCCTTGGAGCACAGGAGGATGAGGGGTGATCAAGGAATAGATAGGTGCACAGAGTTTTAGAGTGATACAATGTGGAAACAGGCCCTTCGGCCCAACTTGCCCACACCGGCCAACATGTCCCAGCTGCACCAGTCCCACCTTCCTGCGCTTGGTCCATATCCCTCCAAACTTGTCCTATCCATGTACCTGTCAAACTGTTTCTTAAATGTCGGGATAGTCCCAGCCTCAACTACCTCCTCTGGCAGCTTGTTCCATACACCCACCACCCTTTGTACCTCTGCCCCCCCCCCCCCCCCCCCCCCCCCCCCCCTGTGATTCCTCCTTCCCTCCAACTCTACGTGCCCCCCCCCCCCCCCCACCCCTCTAAGTCTTCTGCCCAGAGCAGGGGAATCGAGAACCAGAGGACCTAGGTTTAAGAAAGAACTGCAAATGGTGGTTTAAATCGAAGGTAGACACAAAATGCTAGAGTAAGTCAGCGGGTGAGGCAGCATCTCTGGAGAGAAGGAATGGGCGACATTTCTGAAGAAGGGACTCGATCCGAAACGTCACCCATTCCTTCTCTCCATGGATGTTGCCTGACCTGCTGAATTACTCCAGCATTTTGTGTCTACCTTAGGTTTAAGGTAAGGTAGGAAAGATTTAATATGAACCCAGGGAGTAAGTTTTTCACATAAAGGGTGGCGTTGAGTTTATTGCCACTTGTACAGTGAGACGTTTGCCACCAAGGTACAGTGAGACGTTTTGAAAATTGGACGTATGGAATGAGCTGCCCGAGGAGGTTCCTTCGAGGGATGCTGTCTCATCCACTAGGATTTTCCAGGGCTGTTTGGTTCCATCACAGCTTTGGGGTCCGAACACTGACCAAAGAGCTGACTTCCAGATCTTGACGTGAGAGTTAGTTCCCTTAACATCAAGGTGGTCTTTGGCCAAGTTTGACATCTAGAAACCTTGGTTAAGCTGTTGACCAATTTTTGATCATCAGCTTAATGATGCCCAATTCTTTTTGAATGGGCTTCAATGGGAAAGCACCCTAAACGAGTCACGCCTTGCACCTCTACTTTTGGACATTTGGACTTTGTCTCTGGCTGATAACAGCTGGGAAGAAATTCTCCCTGAATCTGGAGGTGTGAGTTTACACCAGGCACAGACACGGCATACTGGAGTAAAATCCCTGTCCCACTGCACGAGTTCATTCAAGAGCTCTCCAGAGTTTAAAAAAAAAATCTAACTCGTGGAAGCACATAGAATGTACGTTGCGGGTGCGTCGGAGCTCGGGGACATCTCCTAGCGGCTCGTAACGCTAACGGCAGGTACTCGGGAAACGCGGTAAGCTCGAGAAGACTCGTGAAGATTTTTTAACATGTTGAAAAATGTCCACGAAAGCCCAGAGTACCTGCGAGTGGCCATTACCGTAAATCTCCGAGTTCGAATCAGGACAAACTCGGGAGAACCCTTGAATGAACTCGTACAGTGGGACAGGGCGTTAACTCAGCGGGTCAGGCAGCATCTCTGGAGAAAAGGAATAGGTGACGTTTTAGACCAGCGGTTCTTAACTTGGGGGCTGTGACCCCCATGGGGGTAGTTTGGGGTTTTTCCGGGGATCATGAAGGGGTCATAAATAACATATCAATTTGTTGAGCCCATGTTTAGGACCCTAACAAAGGTACATACCACACACAGTATTTTGTTTACGTATGCATGTACGTATACGCACACGAACTGTGTGTGGCCTGGATCATGTACCATCGTTCCGGCTCTGTAGTTCTAACTATACACACGTCACTGCAAATCAAGCAAAACTGTACAGTCACAATACATATTGGTTGGGAGGTGTTGATTGGATAAGCATTTCTAGGTCCAAGATGCCGACGGCAAATCTTAACCAATCATATTGCTTTTTACAACAGTTATAGAAAATACCTGACATTGTATTTTGCCGTGATAACTAAAAAATTCTGTCGTGTGGTTTTTGAACAGCGCTCGTGTAAACACAGCCAAGCGTTCCACGGGGATTGTTCTGCGACCGCTCACCGTTGATCGAACACAATAGAATTCTTGATCGCTAATCAAACTTCCCCGTTCTTTCGAAGAGGGCCCTGACCCTGTTGGTCCAGTCCCCCTCAACCTATCGCTGTGAGGCTGGATTCTCAACCACGGTAACTCTGAAAACCAAGGCACGCAATAGGCTTGTGGTCGACGCTGACATGAGGTGCTGCCTGTCGAGCATTCGTCCTCGTTTGATCGCCTGATGGCTGCGAAGCAATTTCAGCCATCCCTTTGACTGAGTATTGGCAGACATGGTTTAATAAATCGGGCTGGTTTTTGTTTTTTCAATTTTTGTTTCGGGGGTCACGGTACTGACCGAGAATGTCTGATGGGGTCGTGGGGCCAAAACGGTTACGAAACCACAGTTTTAGATGATGTGCCTGCAACCAGCATTTGCAATTCACTCATGCGTTTTGACACTTCTATACCTCTTGCTTCTTGGCATTCCTTGGCAGAAGGTACAGAAGTTATAAGCGCGCACCACCAGACTCGGGTGTAGGAAGGAACTGCAGATGCTGGTTTAAACCAAAGTTAGACATAAGATGCTGGAGTAACTCTGCGGGACAGGCAGCATCTGTGGAGAGAAGGAATGGGTGACGGTTCGGGCCGAGACCCGTCTGAAGAAGAATATCGTCCCGAATTGTCACCCATTCCTTCTTTCCAGAGATGTTGCCTGTCCCGCCGAAATTGGAGGCGCAAAGGGACTTGGGAGTGGTGGTGCAGGATTCTCATAAGGTTAATTTGCAAGTCGAATCAGTTGTAAGGAAGGCAAATGCAGTGCTGGCATTTATTTTGAGAAGGACTAGAATACAAAAACAGAGATGCAATGCTGAGGCTCTATAAGCCCTGGTCGGGCCACATTCGGAATATTGTGAGCCATTTTGGGCCCCATATCTGAGGAAGGATGTGCTGGCTCTGGAGTGGGTCCAGAGGTTTATGAGAATGATCCCAGGAATGAGTAGGTTAATATACATTGAACACTAGGCCTGGAGTTTAGAAGGTTGAGGGAGGGGGGGGGGGAGGGGGGGGGGGGGGGGGGGGGGGGGGGGGGGGGGAATCTCATTGAAAACTTGCCGAATAGTGAAAGGCCTGGATAGAGTGGATGTGGAGAGGATGTTTCCACTAGTGGGAGGGTCTAGGACCAGAGGCCATAGCCTCAGAATAAAATGACGTTGTCTTCTTTAGAAAGGCGATGAGGAGGAATCTCTTTAGCCGGACGGTGGTGAATCTGTGGAATTCATCGCCACAGACGGCTGTGGAGGCCAAGTCAATGGTTATTTTTAAGGCGGAGATTGATAGATTCTTGATTAATACAGGTTCAGGGGTTATGGGGAGAAGGCAGGAGAATGGGGTTGGGAGGGTAAGATAGATCAGCCATGATTGTATGGAGTAGTAGACTTGATAGGCTGAATGGCCTAATTCGACTCCAATAACTTATGAAAATGATCTGATGAGAAAGATGGTTGTTGTTGGTGGAGATTGATCAGATTGGCCCCGGATCATCACTGCTGATGCTTGTGATAAACTCACCCGAGGCCCGACTGTGCTGTAAACTTGTACAAAGACAACTACTACTGAAGAAGGGTCTCGACCCGAAACGTCGCCCATTCCTTCTCTCCAGACATGCTGCCTGCCCCGCTGAGTTACTCCAGCATTTTATGTCTACCTTCGATTTAAACCAGCATCTGCAGTCCCTTCCTCTGATCTCTGGTTTATCCCCATGAATGGTGATCTACGCCACATCTGCTCCACGGATGAGGCGTTCCACACCAGGACATCTGAAATGTCCTCACTATTCAGGGAACGGGGGTTCCCCTCCTCCACCATAAATGAGGCTCGCACCAGGGTCTCTTCCATACCCCGCAACACTGCTCTTTCTCCCCATCCCCGCACTCGCAACAAGGGCCGAGTCCCCCTAGTCCTCACCTTTCACCCCACCAGCCGTCACATACAAAAAATAATCCTCCGTCAGTTTCGCCACCTCCAACGTGACCCCACTACTCGCCACATCTTCCCATCTCCCCCCATATCTGCCTTCCGCAAAGACCGCTCCCTCCATAACTCCCTTGTCAATTCTTCCCTTCCCTCTCGGTCCACCCCCTCCCCGGGCACTTTCCCTTGCGGCCGCAGGAGATGCAACACTTGTCCCTTTGCCTCCCCCCTCGACTCCGTTCAAGGACCCAAGCAGTCGTTCCAGGTGCGACAGAGGTTTACCTGCATCTCTTCCAACCTCATCTATTGCGTCCGCTGCTCTAGATGCCAGCAGATCTATATCGGTGAGACCAAGCGGAGGTTGGGCGATCGTTTCGCCGAACACCTCCGCTCGGTCCGCAATAACCAAGCTGACCTCCCGGTGGCTCAGCACTTCAACTCCCCCTCCCACTCCGCCTCCGACCTCTCTGTCCTGGGTCTCCTCCATGGCCACAGCGAGCAGCACCGGAAATTGGAGGAACAGCACCTCATATTCCGTTTGGGGAGTCTACACCCCCGGGGCATGAACATCGAATTCTCCCAATTCTGTTAGTCCTTGCTGTCTCCTCCCCTTCCTCAGCTCCCCTGCTGTCTCCTCCCACCCTCCAGCCTTCTGGCTACTCCTCCTTTTCCCTTTCTTGTCCCCACCCACCCCCACCCCCGATCAGTCTGAAGAAGGGTTTCGGCCCGAAACGTTGCCTATTTCCTTCGCTCCATAGATGCTGCTGCACCCGCTGAGTTTCTCCAGCCTTTCTGTGTAACCTTCGATTCTCCAGCATCTGCAGTTCCCTCTTAAACAATAAATGGTGATCCTGTAGCCCCTCTAGTGGTGAGAGGTTGTACCTGCAGCAGCAACTTTGTACAATAGGAATTGAAGTATCGAACTCTGTAAATTGGTTTTACACGTTTTACTGAACTTCAACCGTCTGAAGAAGGGTCTTGACCTGAAACATCACCTATTCCTTCTCTCCAGAGACGCTGCCCGACCCACTGAGTTACTCCAGCACTTTGTGTCTTTAACATTTTTTAATATATATCATACCTTATCTTTTTCCAAAAATTGATCTATTCAATTATTGATAACAAAAATATTTACAAAATAAACAATCCCAACTCACCGAAGATAGACACAAAAAGCTGGAGTACCTGAGCGGGACATGCAGCATCTCTGGAGAGAAGGAATGGGTGACGTTTTGGACCGAGACCCTTCTTCAGACCGGAAACGTCACCCATTCCTTCTCTCCGGAGATGCTGTCTGTCCCGCTGAGTTACTCCAGCATTTTGTGTCTATCCTCGGTTTCAATCAGCATCTGCAGTTCCTTCCCACACATTCCCAATTCACCCACCACCATTACACAAAATATAACTAAATATCCTTAATATTAAATATTAAATGACTACATTACAATCCTGGTCCAGGATGCATTCGACCCTCCGTGATGCCCAGCGCTCCCGGAACCCCTCCATGGTGCCCGTGGGCACCGCATGTTCCTTTTCGAGGGAAACCTGGGCGCGGATGTATCCCCAGAAAAGGGGCAGGCAGCCCCTGGCGCTGTGACTCGCGGATGGCCAGCTTGGCCAGGCCCAGGAGCAACCCAACCAGGATCCACCATCTGCTCTAATTAGTTTGGTTTATTGTCACGTGTACCGAGGTACAGTGAAAAGCTTTTGTTGCGTGCTAACCAGTCAGCAGAAAGACAATACATGATTACAATCAATGCATTTACAGTAATCAGATACATGATAAAGGAATAACGTTTAATGCAAGGTGAAGTCAGTACAGTCCGATCAAGGGTAGTCTGAGGGTCACCAAAGAGGTAGATAGTAGTTCAGGACCGCTCTCTGGTTGTGGCTGGATGGTTCAGTTGCCTGATAACAGCTGGGAAGAAACTGTCCCTGAATCTGGAAGTGTGCGTTTTCACACTTCTATATCTTTTGCCTGATGGGAGAGGGGAGAAGAGAGAGTGGCCAGGGTGTGACTTGTCCTTGATGATGCTGCTGGCCTTTGCCGAGGTAGCGTGAGGTGTAGATGGAGTCGATGTAAGGAAGGTTGGTTTGTGTGACGGTCTGGGCTGCGTCCACAAATCTACCCACTCTCCTACACACTGGCTGCCCAAAGATGAGGCAGGTGGGACTGAAGTGCAGCCAGAACGCCAGGAGCAGCTTCAAAGACTCAAAACGGGCTGCAACCTCACACATTCACATACATGTGGAACACAGACTACAGAAGTGGCAGGGGCTGGCGAGTCTGTGAACCTGTGAGGAATGAGAAGGCTGTGGAGGCCAAGTCGGTGGATATTTTATAGGCAAAGATAGATAGATTCTTGATTAATACAGGATGCAGATATTATGGAGAGAAGGCAGGAGAATGGGATTAGGAGGGAGAGGTAGATCAGGCATGATTGAATGGCGGAGTAAACTTGATGGGCTGAATGGCCTAATGCTACTATTCTTTGCGACCTTATAACCGGCTCAGGAATTAGTTGCATGGGACTCCCCGATTTTGTACACTCTGCCCCCAGGTCCCTAATATAATAGGGACAAATCCCTGTGTAGGGAGACCTCCACTGGTGGTCCATATGTAAAGTTCACAAGAAGAATAATCTTCATTTTACACCCCCTCTCCCTAGGGTTGCCAACTTTCTCACTCCCAAATAAGGGACAAAAGGTCAAAATACTGGACAAATTCCCGACAGCAATTCGTTGACCGACTCGGCCGTGGCTGGGTGAATGATGAGTTGGCCCCGGGTGCTGGACTGCACACAAAGCCCAGCCGGCGGGGCCAGCTGAGGAGTTTTGGCCCGGGCACGACGTCACGGCCAAAGTCCGGCACCCCATCCAACTCGTGAACCGATGATCGGCCATGAGAAGGAGGGGTGGTGGTGGTGTCGGCGGTAAGCGAAGGTCCGAAGGTCGGACAGCTGGCTGGGCTGCCGACCGACGGGGCCACGGGCGAGGAGGCACTGCTGCTGCACTCCATGGGCTGCACTACATTGGGACGGGTGAGGGGGGGCCGGATGCAACGCTATGCCCCGACAATCCCTTCGACCCGAGTAGTAGTAGCAGTCAAATACGGGACAAACCAATTTAGCCCGATATACGGGATGTCCCGGCTAATGCGGGACAGTTGGCAACACTACCTCCAGGCCTGAAATCATCTGTAGCTGGCCCTGATTGTTCCTGGTCCTTTCTCGCCTCCAGCTCATCACTAACCCCCCCCCCCCTCCACCACACACACACATCTTTAAATTGTGCCCCCTCCCACCCTGAAGCTACATCCTCTAACCTTTGACATTTCCACCTGGGGGGGGGGGGGGGGGGGAGAAAAGGTTTGACTGTCTATCCTAGCTAACACTCTTTTGCTTTGATAAATTGCAAAAATAAAACAATGTGGGGTGAACGCACTGTGTATTTTACCCAGAGTTGGGGAAATGAAACATAGAAAATAGGTGCAGGAGTAGGCCATTCGACCTTTCGAGCCTGCTGAGGAGTTTTGGCCCGGGCGCGGCGTCACGGCCAAAGTCCGGCACCCCATCCAACTCGTGAACCGATGATCGGCCATGAGAAGGAGGGGTGGTGGTGGTGTCGGCGGTAAGCGGAGGTCCGATGGTCGGACAGCTGGCTGGGCTGTCAATTCTGGCATTCAATATGGCTGGCATTCAATATGATCATAGCTGATCATCCAACTCAGTATCCCATCCCTGCCTTCTCTCCATACCCCCTGATCCCTTTAGCCACAAGGGCCACATCTAACTCCCTCTTAAATATAGCCAATGAACTGGCCTCAACTACCTTCTGTGGCAGAGAGTTCCAGAGATTCACCACTCTCTGTGTGAAAAAACCAGAGGACGTGGGTTTAAGGCAAGAGGAGAAAGATTCAATAGGAACCCGAGGGGCAACGTTTTTCACATAGTGGGTGGCGGGTACATTGAACGAGCTGCTAGAGGAGGTAGTTGAGGCAGGTATTATAACAATGTTTTAATGAGATTTACTTGGACAGGTACGTCAGTAGGAAAGGTTTGGAGGGATATGGCCCAGGTGGGACGTGTAGATGGGTCATCTTAGTTGGCGTGGGCAAGCAGAAACAGGCCCTTCGGCCAGTCGAGTCTGTACCAACCAGCGATTCCTGTACACTACGAGTGACAATATGCAATTTACCAGTGGTCAGTTAACCTACAAACTATGTAGGAAGGAACTGCAGATGCTGGTTTTAACCAAAGATAGACACAAAATTCTGGAGTATCTCTGCAGGTCAGGCAGCATCGCTTCTCTTCCTGGCGGGGACGCGACTATTTCTCCGAGTCGCGTCCTCGCCCCCACCTCACGGCCTACCAGCTGGATCGGAGCGGCCTTTCCCGCCGGGGACCGGGAACCGGACCAGGGCTGCTACAGCGGCGGCGCAGCGCTGGAGTCACCGCGGAGCGGGCAATGCCTACCTGGGTCGCCGTTGGAGCTCCAGAGCGTTGGGCCGTTGCTACAACATCGTGGAGCTCTGGTGCGGAGAGCTTCCAACGTGGGCGGCGCTGAACAACACCGAGGAGTCCTGGGGCGCCTTGCAGAGGGTCTACAGCAGCAGTCTCCACCCGGCGCGGCCTACGGACATTGGAAGCCGCCGACTCCGGTAGGAGGGGGCCGACTCTGTGTCCACGCTGCTGAAGGACGTCCCGCAGCCCCGACGTCGGACTTGTATCATCCCGGCGAGCGGCCCTGGACATCGGGCCGCCCGTAGCTGCAACTGCGGAGGGCTTGGGGAGGCCCTGACCACGGGGAACAGTGGAGGAAGAGACTGACTCTGGTGCCTTCCCACACAGTGGGAAACTTTGATAACGCTGTGTGGGGATGTTTTGTGTTAAATTCTATAGTGTGTTGAGTCCTGTTTATTTTTATTGTATGGCTGTATGGGAATTCATTTCACTGTGCCATCTGGCACATGTGACAATTAAATCTATCTTGAATCTTGAATCTTGAATCTCTTGAGAAGGAATGGGTGACATTTCAGGGTGAAGTTTCAGTCTGAAGAAGGGTCTCACAAGTTCTAGAGTCAAGAGTGTTTTATTGTCATATGAAATTCTTACTTAATTCTTAGTTCACAAGTTATCTGCACAAGAGTCTACTCCGCCATTCAATCATGGCTGATCTCTGCCTCCTAATTCCATTTTCCTGCCTTCTCCCCATAACACTTGACAGTTCTAATCAAGAATTTGTCTATCTCTGCCTTAAAAATATCCACTGACTTGGCCTCCACTGCCCTCTGTGGCAATGAGGTCCACAGATTAACTTCCCTTTGACTAAAGAAATTCCTCCTCACCCCTTTAGATTCTGAAGCTGTGACCTCTGGTCCTAGACTCGCCCACCAGTGGATACATCCTTTCCACATCCACTCTATCCAGGCCTTTCATTATTGTGTAATGAAAGTCTTGTTCAGTGTTTGGAGATGCAGTGTGGAGACAGGCGCTTTGGCCCAGTGACTGTGAAGGATGATGGTGCGAGTCAGTGCGTGGGCTCAGGGTATTAACTCCTCCGTTGTCCCCTCAGGGATACAGAGTCGAAGCAGCGACAGCAGCTGCTTGATGCCGGCCTGCACTCGTCCGCCCGGTACGGCAGCCACGAGAGCAACTTGTCCACCATGGAGATGAAGAAGAAACCACGTAAGTGGTTGGGATCTGAGACGTCGGAGAGGAGGTGTCAGGTCTGCCAGCAGCTATGTTACCTGTCCATGGTGAGTACCTGCCCAGGCGGCATCTTCTGTACATGGACTGTGTGTTTAGTTTAGAGATACAGCGCGGAAACAGACCCTCCAGCCCAGCGTTTCCACACCGACCAGTGATCCCCGCACATTAACACTACCCTACACACACTAAGGGCAATTTATAATTTTACCAAAGCCAATTAACAATAGACAATAGGTGCAGGAGGAGACCATTCGGCCCTTTGAGCCAGTATCACCATTCACTGTGATCATGGCTGATCATCCACATTCAGTGTGTTGTTTCGGCGCCTCCGTTTATAATATCTGTACTCATCAGAACCCTAACCCTAACACCCCTGTCCCTAACCCTAACCCTAACACCCCGAAAAGGCGAAACGGCGGCGCGAATGGTACCATTCCGCATTCAGTACCCCGTTCCTGCCTTCTCACCATATCCCTTGACTGCGCTATCTTTAAGAGAGAGCTCTTAATAAGAGCTCTTAGATAAACTCTCTCTTGCAAGCATGCAGAGCATCGGCTTCACTGCCTTCTGAGGCAGAGAATTTCACAGATTCACAACGCTCTGGGTGAAAATGTTTTTTCTCATCTCAAGCCTACCCCTTATTCTTAAACTGTGGCCCCTGGTTCTGGACTCCCCCAACATCCGGAACATGTTTCCTGCCCCTAGCGTGTCCAATCCCTTAATAATCTTATATGTTTCAATAAGATCCCCCCTCATCCTACTAAATTCCAGAGTATACAAGCCCAGCCGCTCTACTCTTTCAACATATGACAGTCCCGCCATGTTTCCACTAGTGGGAGAGTCTTGGACTAGAGGTCAGCCTCAGAAAGGACCTTCCTTTAGTAATTAAAGGGAATTAACCTTATGATCCTACGCTGCACTCCCTCAATAGCAAGAATGTCCTTCCTCAAAATTGGAGACCAAAACTGCACACAATACTACAGGTGTTGTCTCATTAGGGTCCTGTACAACTGCAGAAAGACCTATTTGCTCCTTTACTCAACTCCTCTTGTTATAATGGCCAACATGCCATTCGCTTTCTTCACTGCCTGTTGTACCTGCATGCTTACTTTCAATGACTGATGAACAAGGACTCCCAGATCTTGTTGTAGTTCCTCTTTTCCCAACCATTCAGATAATAATCTGCCTTCCTGTTCTTGCCATCAAAGTGGATAACCTCACATCTATCCACATTAACCTCTCATCTATCCACAATAAACTGTATCTGCCCACCCACCCAACCTGTCCAAGTCACCCTGCATCCTCATAGCATCCTCCTCACAGTTCACAAAAATCTGCAGATTTGCTAATGTTACTTTTAATCCCTTCATCTAAATCATGAATGAAATAGCTGCGGTCCCAGCACCGAGCCTTGCGGTACTCCACTAGTCACTGCCTGCCATTCTGAAAGGGACCTAGTAATCCCTACTCTTTGTTTCCTGTCTGCCAACCAATTTTCTATCCCCATGTGCTCTAATTTTGCCCACTAACCTATGTGGGACCTCATCAAAGGCTTTCTGAAAGTCCAGGTACACTACATCTACTGGCTCTCCAGAAGATTAGTCGAGCATGTACGTCTTCGGAGTGTGGGATGAAACCGGATCATTCGCAGGTCCTGGGGAGAACGTACAAACTCCGTACAGACAGCACCTGGAGTCAGAATTGAACCTGGGACTGGCGTTGTGAGGCAGCAACTCTACCGCTGCGCCAGTGTGTTGTGGTTTAACCTGCGTTCATAATTTCATGTCATATGAGATGAATTAGGCCATTCGGCCCATCAAGTTTACCCTTCATTCAATCATGGCTGATCTATCTTTTCCTCTCAATCCCATTCTCCTGCCTTCTCCCCATAACACCTGACACCCGTATTAATCAAGAATTTGTCAATCTCTGCCTTAAAAATATCCATTGACTTGGTCTCCAGAGCTTTCTGTGGCAATGAATTCCACAGATTCATCACCCTCTGACCAAAGAAATTCCTTCTCATCTCCTTCCTAAAGGAACATCATCCTTTTATTTTGAGGCCATGTCACCACTAGTGGAAACATCCTCTCCACATCACTCTATCCAGTCATGTGCGTTGTGGTTTAATCTCTAACCCAATAAAATAGAGATAGAGTCATCGAGTGACACAGCATGGAAACAGGCCCTTCGGCCCATCTTGCCCACACCGGCCAATATGTCCCATCTACTCTAGTCCCACCTGCCTGCGTTTGGCCCATATCCCTCTAAACCTGTCCTATCAATGTACCTGTCTAAATGTTCCTTAAACGTTGCAATAGTACTTCAACTACCTCCACTGGCAGCTCATTCCACACACCCACTTTTCAAAGCTTTCACCATACCCCAGTCCACATGACGATATACTCGACACAATACCACCCGTTACATGAAACAGCTACCCCTCAGTTTCCTATTCCCCCCCTCAAGTCCTGGCAACATCCTCGTAAATCTTCTCTGCACCCTTTCAGCTTGACAACATCTTTCCTATAACATGGATCCCAAAACTGAACACAGTACTCTAAATGCGGCCTCACCAGCGTCTTATACAATTGCAACACGGCGCCCAAAACAGGCAGGTGTCAGGGGTTACAGGGAGAAGGCAGAAGAATGGGGTTAGAAACATAGAAACATAGAAAATAGGTGCAGGAGGAGGCCATTCGGCCCTTCGAGCCAGCACCGCCATTCATTGTGATCATGGCTGATCATCCCCAATCAATAACCCGTGCCTGCCTTCTCCCCATATCCCTTGATTCCACTAGCCCCTAGAGCTCCATCTAACTCTCTCTCAAATCCATCCAGTGACTTGGCCTCCACTGCCCTCTGTGGTAGGGAATTCCACAAATTCACAACTCTCTGGGTGAAAAAGTTTTTTCTCACCTCAGTCTTAAATGGCTTCCCCTTTATTCTAAGACTGTGGCCCCTGGTTCTGGACTCGCCCAACATTGGGAACATTTTTCCTGCATCTAGCTTGTCCAGTCCTTTTATAATGTTATATGTTTCTATAAGATTCCCCCCCCCCCTCATCCTTCTAAACTCCAGTGAATACAATCCTAGTCTTTTCACTCTTTCCTTGTATGAGAGTCCCGCCATCCCAGGGACCAATCTCGTGAACCTAAGCTGCACTGCCTCAAGATAGATCAGCCATGATTGAATGGTGGAGTAGACTAGATGGGCCGAATGGCCTAATTCTACTATCTCGTATGATCTTATGACTCTGCGTGCTGGTCACACAAGAGGATCTGTAATCGCGCGTTTCAATCATTCCACATTTTTCTGTACATTGTGGATTGTTTGATTGTAAGGCAGCAACTCTACCGCTGCGCGCTGTGCTTCCCAATCTTTGCCCGGCTGTATGAGTGAATGTACATCTTTAAATGAGCTGGGCAGTAAAGGGGATGGGAGCATCAGCTGAATTGGGAAAACATCAAGGGAATCGTTAGGGAGATGAAACAAATGGTTTACTTTAAGGAAAAAACATTGGGAAGCTTTAAAAACATTGAAGCCTGACCGTTGCATAAGTGTCAGACCAGACTCTGGTGCGGCACGGTGGCCCAGCGGTAGACTATGGACGATGTCTGTACGTTCTCCTCGTGATCTGCGTGGGTTTTCTCCAAGATCTTCGCTTTCCTTCCACACTCCAAAGACACACAGGTTTGTAAGATAACTGACTGGGAAAAATTGTAAATTGTCCCTAGTGTGTGTGGGATAGTACTAATGTACGGGGTGATCGTTGGTCGGCGTGGACTCGGTGGGCCGAAGGGCCTGTTTCCGCGCTGTATCTAAACCAGATGCTGTCAGAAATGCAGCTGTGCAGAGTTCCATTAATTTATCATTGCTGTTCGGCCAGTACTGACCCTCGCCATTTTATGCTGCCAGGTAGTGCAAGAAAACGAGAACGTTGTCTTCTGTCTTGAATGCGCTCTTCGCCATGTGGAGAAACAGAAGTCGTGTCGAGGGTTGAAGATGATGTATCGCTATGATGAGGTTAGTAGATGCTTGATACTGTGTTCAGTTCTGGGCACCGGGTTATAAGGAAGATATTGTCAAGCTTGAAAGGGTTCATAGAAGATTTACAAGGATGTTGCCAGGTCTAGAGGGTGTGAGCTATAGGGAGAGGTTGAGTATGCTGGATCTCTATTCCATGGAGTGCAGGAGGATGAGGGGTGATCTTATAGAGGTGTACAAAATCATGAGAGGGATAGATCGGGTAGATGCACAGAGTCTCTTACCCAGAGTTGGGGAATCGAGGACCAGGGGACATAGGTTCAAGGTGAAGGTAAAAAGATTTAATCGAAATCTGAGGGGTAACTTTTTCACACAAAGGGTGGTGGGTGTATGGAACAAGCTGCCGGAGGAGGTGGTTGAGACTGGGACTATCCCATCATTTAAGAAACAGTTGGACAGGTACATGGATAAGGATAGGTTTAGAAGGATATGGACCAAACTCAGGCAGGTGGGACTAGTGTAGCTGGGACATTTGTTGGCCGGTGTGGGCAAGTTGGGCAGAAGGGTCCTGTCTCCATACTGTATCACTCTATGACTCTATCTGCACATTGGGATTACAGACCTTAATGATAGTTAATAATTCTCAAAAATTCCATAATTCCACTAAGAAATAATAAAACTTGCTGGGAACAGAAATGCATTCATGATTATGCATGGCATTAGGCAGACGGGGCTCGTCAGCCTGGGAAGGCAGTCCATCTAGGAGAGGGAAAACTCTGATTTAAAACCTCCACTGCCTTGTGGCCATATCCAGTCATGGAAAAGGCTCCTGGAGTAAACCTCAAGAAAATCCGGAGTCGGAGCCCCTAAGGCAGTTTGTCGTTGTCTACAACCTCGCTCTGGCAGCTCCTGCGATGGCGCTGGTGCCAAACTGTAACGGCCCTGCTGTTCCTTTGGATCGATCAGCGACGTGGAGAGGGGGGGACGTGCTGCATGGGCAACAGCCTGTCCTCCATATAACATCGCCCAGGCTTGCATCCGACCAGGATGCATCACCCATGGTCAGTCATGGGGGGGGGAGCGAGAGGGGCCTACTACTCAGGTTAAAATTAAAACATAAGACATGAAAGTGCAGAAACAACATCTGATAGGAGCAGAAATAGGCCATTCGGCCCATCATGTCTACTTCACCATTCAATCATGGCTGATCTACCTCGTAACCCCATTCTCCCTTAATCCCCGATACCCGTGCTAATCAAGAATCATGGCCATCTAGTCACGGCAACATATTAGTCAGGAAACATGAATCATTTGATCTTGATTTAGGTTTATTGTAAGGGTTTGAAGATGAAGGAATATATGGAACCAGCTGCCAGAGGAGGTTTAGTTTTCGTTCAGTGCGACAGTGTGAAGCAGGCCCTTCAGCCCACAGAGCCCATGCTGACCATCAATCCCCCTGCACTAGTTCAGTTGAGAGATACAGCGCCGAAACAGGCCTTTCAGCCCACCAAGTCCACACCGACCAGAGATTCTGTACATTTTAACACTATTCTACACACACTTGGGACACTTTACAATTATACCAAGCCAACTAGCCTACATGTCTTTGGAGGTATCCGAAGAACTCGGAGAAAACCCACGCAGGTCATGGGGAGAGCGTACAAACTCCGTACAGACAGCACCGGTAGTCAGGATTGAACCCGGGTCTCCGGCGCTGTAAGGCAGCAGCTCTACCGCTGCGCTAACGAGTATACAGACAGTGGAAGTCAACACACCAGTGAAACTAAAATGACAACTCGGGTGGGAGACGGAGGGAGAGAGAAGGGATGTAAAGCGTTACTTGAAGTTAGAGAAGTCAATATTCATACTGCTGGGGTGTAAGCTGCCCAAGCGAAATATGAGATGCTGTTCCTCTAATTTGCGTTCTGACAATGGAGGAGGCCGAGGAGAGGAAGGTCAGTGTGAGAATGGGAGGGGGAGTTAAACTGTTTGGCAACCAGGAGATCTAACTCGCGTAAGCAACGTTTTTTTTTGTCTTTCGATTCGTTACTACAGGATCAAATGAACATCTTAGTCAATCAGATCTGTGGAAAAGCAGCGGCAAAGAGCGGCAGCAACAGTAGCAGCAACAGTAACACCAGTACCAGCAAGCCTGCACTGAAGCGCGGGCCGCGGAAACGAGCCACCATCGACGTGCCAGCAACTAGACTCTCATCCCTGTCCAGAAGTGCTACAAGTCCCCCCTGAAGTTGCCAAGTCTTGTACTCAGTTGTTTTTTTTCTTTTTGTACTATAATTTTGTGAGTACTTGCTAGAAAATGCAAGCTGTCTTTGCACTAGCTCTAAAGATGACTTCTGTTTTTGTTTTTTTTGTTAGGAAGAAAAAAAATAGCAGTTTTGTTTTAGCATTAAACGTGTTGGCTTATTTCTTTTCGGAGCACCAGACGCTGCAATTGCCAGTGTTCACTTGGACTGCAGTAGCGGGTGTTTTCATTCACTGTTTTAAACAAAAACCAAGTCAAAAGGGCTGAACAGTAATACCGAGTTTGCGATGGCTCTTGTGGTCGAAGCAAACCTCTTGTATCTGATTTTCTTTTTCGTTACTGTGAACAGGTTGGGGATGTTTTGAACCCATTTGAACTCGGCTGAAGAGTGCTGTGTTTTTGTTTTTCAATGTTCAGATCTTGCAATTTCAATCAGTCGAGCAGCTTTTTGGAGGAAGCAAGGAGGAAAAACTTGAAAGAAACTGCTTCATTTTGGCGACGTTTTATTTTTATTTTGTCGTTTAATTATTTTTTTTCCGGTTGTCTAAAAGGTTTAAATAAAAAAATTTTTTGCTTTTCTATTTAGGAAATTATACTATTGTTTTTATTTAGAGTCACGGCAGCTGATGCTCGATCTGGTTTACAAGAAGTATAGAAAATGGTGATTTTGAAAGTTGAAGTAAAGGTGAAATGTTTCTCCTTACCAGCATATCACTATGCATCTGTATTAATGTTTGTCTGTCTGGAGAAAATGGTGCCTGACTATCATTAGCAGATTCGTAACGTTTTTTGGTGCTGTCAAAAATCATTTTATCGGAAAAGGATAAAACCTTACGATAGTGTCCTTTATCAAATTTACCGAGGCATGAACTTACCTCTTGCTTCGGCTTTGTAGATGTGCAATCTTTGTAACATTCCATTTTTAATTCCACGTTCATCTCTCGTGTTGCGTTTCTCCCCTCCCCCACCTCCCCCCCACCCCCCGACACAGAATCAGCATTAAAACAAAACCGTTCAGTTCATCGACGCAAGGCGGTGACTATGGAGAGCCACTAAGAGGAGTGCATATTTCTTTGTAGAAATGTGAAAATGCACCTCCTTCATTTCTATTTTACTTTCCATATTTGTAAAAAAAACCGACGAAAAGGAAAAGAGACAAAAAAAAATGGAAGAGGAGAGGAAAAAAAAGACTTTGTACATATGCCTGTAAATTGTTTTAAATACTTGAGCCTTTCGTGAGGGGGGGGGGGGGGAGGAGGGGTGAGGGGGGAAGCGGGTGGGGGAGGGAGGGATCAAGCCACAGATGAAGAAAAGCCTTATGTTTTCAGTGTCTTCATCGGTTTTGGAAGCTTACAGGGTTTCTTGTAACAATTAAGTGCTGCTTACACCCTTGAACAAATTATGGAGTAGCTAAATGCCCCCCCCCTCCCCTCCCCCCCCCCCCCCCCCCCCCCCCCCCTGCCACTACCACCCCCCTTCCAGTGTATTTTATTAAAAAACAAAAAAAGGGAAACCATTGTTCATTATAACTAGTTTTCATTGTTGAAAATGCAACATTACGCGTAGCTACTCATGTTGCACTGAGCTTGCCAGTATGACTGTCAAGTAGTCATTTATTTTTTTCTTCCTTCCTTCCCCACACCCCCTTCCCCACCCCCTTTGTTAGTTGGTTGATGTTACTGCAGAGAACTGACCTGATTCGGATTATTTAAACAACATTACTGATTTCAAAAGTGTTTTTTCAAAATGTGGTTGTCCAGTTTTTATGGCCTTACTATGTATTTTTGTTTCTTCTTTGAGAGCAGACATATTTGACTATTGCTTACGGATTGACATTTAATTTATTAGTGCCGCTCTGCACCCATACCTTCTCTGTGCAGAAAGAGTCCACATTGTAATTGCGAGTTTTTTACTTTTCAGGTTTGTACTTAAAAGTTTAATAAAACTTTTGAGCAGTTTGCTTGCGAGGTCGAGTTATTGTTCACTAGATGCGATGGTGCTGGGTATCATTCTTGGGGGAAGGAGGGAGTGCGCTGGTTTGTTATTGTCACATCTGCGGTACACTGACATTTTTTTGTTTGCCTGCTGTCCAGTCAAAGATTACACATTGTCACAATCAGGTTCGATCACGACTACGGGTGCTGTCTGTACGGAGTTTGTACGTTCTCCCCGTGACCGCGTGGGTTTACTCCGAGATCTTCGGTTTCATCCCACACTCCAAAGACGTGCAGGTTTGTAGGTTAATTGGCTTGGTATGTGTGTAAGATTGTGCCAAGAATGTGTAGGATAGTGTTAGTGTGCGGAGATCACTGTTCGGTGCAGACTCGAAGGGCCTGTTTCCGCACAGTATCTCTAAACTAAACTAAAAAAGCTTTTGTTTGCGTGCTATCCAGTCACACATAAATCTGATAGAGCTGTATTTAACAATACTATAAAACTTAGAACTGAACCATCCTACCAACAACTAGAGAGCAGTCCTGAACTACTAACAACCTCATTGGAGACTCTTGGACTATCCTTGATCTGACTTTACTGGTTTTATCTTGCACTTAATGTTATTTACATTATCCCTTTATCATGTATCTGTTCACTGTGGTCGGCTTGATTGTAATCATGTATCGTCTTTCCGCTGACTGGATAGCGCGCAACAAAAGCTTTCACTGTATTTCACATGACAATAAACTGAACTCAATCCTATACTAAAAAAATGTTTAATATACGACAAAGCAGTATAGCAAAACTCTTTATTTACCGATTGTTAAAGTGCACAACTTTTTTTCTGAATTCTAACACAGTTAGTTCTAAACCATATCGTTTAGGGTGGGGGAGTGGGAAACTCAGGCAGGCAGGATCATTTTATACAACATTTAAGTTGAAAATGCCTTGTTATTAGAATGCGTAACTCAAATTTGTAAAGCAAATATTGAAAGAGAGAGAGATCCATTCTCCAAGCCTTAGAAAATGAGCTGAACTTGAAGAAAACAGGTAATCAGCTATAATTTGTTACAGAATATGTTTATATAATCATTGATGTTAATCTCCAGTGGCACTGGGTAATAGGAATCTGCTTGTTCAAATTAGAAAAGGGAAAAGGCTCTGGATTAGATTTTTAAGTCTGTTCTGTGATATTGGTGGCATTCCACACGTTATGCAGAGTCACTGTCAAAGATCTCCTTGGGGGTTGAGTTTACTGCTGCTAGGCAGGTGTCTATTTGAACTTCCTCTTCGTCAGACTGGACCAGTGGGGTGTTGTTTTCACTGGCACTGTGGCTGACCGAGTCAGCGGAGGTGGAAGAGACAGAGGATAACTTTAACCTCAGCTCGGCCTGGCTTGGCACTTGCAGCGTTATTTCGCTTTGATAGGAATCAGACTCGGACACTGTAAAAAACATAACAACAATATGAGTTATCGATAGGCCGGTACTCGTAGAGCGATACAGTGTGGAAACGGGCCCAACTTGCCCACACCGGCCAACATGCCCCAATACACTAGTCCCACCTGTCAGCGTTTGGTCCATATCCCTCTAGTTATAGAGTGGTACAGCATGGAAACAGGCCCTTCAGCCCAACTTGCCCACACCGGCCACAATGTCCCATCTACACTAGTCCCACCGGCCTGCGTTTGGTCCTTCATAACCCACCTGCGGTACCTCCTCCAGTAGCTTGGTCCATACACCCACCACCCTTTGTGTGAAAAAGCTGCCCGTTTAATCTACCCCCCCCCCCCCCCACCTTAAACCTATGTCCTCTGGTTCTCCATTCCCCTGCTCCCTAACGTGCGTCTACCCGATCTATTCCTCTCATGATTTTGTACACCTATAAGATCACCCCTCATCCTCCTGTGCTCCAAGGAATAGAGTCCCAGCCTGCTCAACCTCTCCCCTATAGCTCAAGCCCTTGAGTTCTGGCAACATCCTCGTAAATCTTCTCTGCACCCTTTCTAGCTGAGGAAAGATTCTTAAAACTGCCAGTGGTTAGCAAGCAAGCTCGTCTCAGCAAGACATCCAATCATTTCATACCATAAGACACAGGAGCAGAATTAGGCCATTCAGCCCATCATGAATGCTCCGCCATTTGATCATGGCTGATCTATTTTACCCCTCAACCCCATTCTCCCCATGTCATTTGACCCGTACCAATCACGGACCTATCAATCTCCACTTTAAAAATACCCATTAACTTGGCCTCCACAGCCGTCTGTGGCAATGAAGAGGAGTCTCGCCTATCCATGCTCTCCAGAGATGCTGCCTGACCTGTTGAGTTACTCCAGCACTCTGTGTCCACAGATTCAACACTGAGTCTATGGAAGCTATAAGACTTGATAGAAAAGAAAGGTATAGAAAAGATGATGTTAAGCTGGAAAGAGTGCAGAGAAGATTTACAAGGATGTTGCCAGGACTTGAGGGCCTGAGCCATAGAGGTTGGGCAGGCTTGGACTTTATTTCTTGGAGCTTACCCAGAGTTGGGGAATCAAGAACCAGGGAACATAGGTTAAAGGTGAGGGGATACATGTAACAGGATTCTAAAGGGCAACCTTTTCACACAAAAGATGGTGGGTATATTGAACAAGCTATAAAAGGAGATTGGCGAGGCAAGGACTTTGACAATATTTAAAAGACATTTGGATAGGTGCATGGACTGGAATGTTTAGAGGAATATGGGCCAAAAGCAGGCAGGACTACTATGTAGCAATGTTACAAAATTTTGAGATTTTAAAAATCAAGTCTGTAATTTATCCCATCAGATAAAGCATAAAAATAAGTTTAATTTGACACCTAATTCACTTTCATATCTCAAGTATTTAAATAGTTATGGCCATTTTCATACTCGGAAATTAGCATCTTGTTCCCTATTGATTTTCTGTGGACATAACAAAAAAGCTGTGATCATGGACAGTCAAAAGGCCATAACCTTCTTAAAAATTAAGAGAACTGAATGAAATTTTCAGTTATCGTAGATTGAACCATTCTGAAACAAACATAAAATAATCTAACTTGGATGACCTGAAATTAAAGCATATAATTAGTTAGTTACCCAAGTGTAGCAAATTTCAAACTTCAATTACTACATCTAAACATCTATCCATTTCTTAATAAATGATTAACGTTTTTAAATAGCCCAAGTGTCCAAATAATATTCATAAATAATTCACAATAAAACATGATTTTAAAATCTCATTTACATCAATTTATAGGCCAAATGGAAGGAATTTAGTGTTCAATTGCTGTAAATTAAAGTCCATTTTAAATCGGTTTTCTAGTGGGTTCCCGTGAACGCGCTGGTTTAGAACGTTCACATTGCGCTGGATTTGTGCCCTCAAATGCCCAGAAAAATACTGCGGGATATAAAGAGCCCAAAATGGGCTACTCGCTATTGAAAACTTTACATACAGGGTTCTTAGGAAACCCCTTTTAATGTAAAAATAAGGTACATACCTTTAATTGTTTGCTTTATAAAACCCTGGGGCTGCGAGAGGTCGCGGGTTTAGAGAGTGATTTTTAAACTACTATAACTATTATACAAGGCCATAAAAACTAATAATACCTTTTGCGACGGGGTCTTTCAGCGATTTTTCGTTAATGATTTACTGGGCTTAACATTTTCGATTGCAACAGCCTAGTAAAAATCGTGTTTTAAACCAGCCCCCTCTAAACAGCGCCAAAATCACGCACACGGGGTGGGGCAGATTCTCAGCCACGATTCAGGTAGGTTTTGTAACATACCTATACTATGGATAGGGCAGCATGGGCAAGTCGGGCCGAAGGGCCTGTTTCTGTGTTGTATGATTATGACAACCCTCTGGCTAAAGAAATTCCTCCTCATTTCCTTTCTAAAGGAACGTCCTTTTATTCTGAGGCTGTGCCCTCTAGTCCTACACTCTCCCACTATTGGAAACATCCTCTCCACATCCACTCTATCTAGGCCTTTCTTTATTCCAACAATGCAGAACTCTACAATAATATTTTAATATTTCAAAGTGCTAAATTACATTGTACACGGTGCTGTATTAGACTTTAGAGATACAGTGCAGAAACAGTCTGAGCCAACCAGCGATCACCCCGTATACTAACACTATCCTGCACACTAGGGACAATTTACAATTTTACCGAAGCCATTTAACCTACAAACCTGTACGTCTTTGGATTGTGGGAGGAAACCGGAGCACCCGGAGAAAACCCACGCAGGTCATGGGGACAACGTATAAACAGCATCCGTAGTCGGATGGAACCCGGATCTGTGGCGCTGGGAGGCAGCGACTCTACCGCTGTGCCACCGTGCCGCCATCTTATTGCCAAGATGGAAGCAATGCTGATAAGTGGTGGGGATCATGGATCATTCCACATTCAATCATGTGCCAATTGGCCAGTAGCTCTTTAATTTTAGATTCCAGCAGATTCTTTCAAAAACGCACAAAGTTAGTTTACAGTTAATAATAAATTGTCGTTGACTGTGATAAAAAAAAACCACACAACAACAATGTGATCTCTTGCCAGATTTTAGTCAGAGGGTTGGTGAATCTGTGGAATTCTTTGGAAGGCTGTGGAGGCCAAGTCAGTGGATATTTTTTAAGGCAGAGATAGATATATTCTTGTTTATTATAGGTGTCAGGCGTTACGGGGAGAAGGCAGGAGAATGGGGTTAGGAGGGAGAGATAGATCAGCCATGATTGAACGGCGGAGTAGACTTCATTTACCAAATGGCCTAATTCTATTCCTATCACTTATGATCTATGATCTTGTGATTTAAGCTGCATCTTTAAACTCTAGGTGATAGATATATCCTGCTATCAATGCCAAAATCTTACTGGGCTCAGGCTGGAGGTGCTCAGAACACGGGTCTGACCCACTGAGTTTCTCCAGCACATTGCTTTTAAGTTAGTTCTAGACTTGGGCAAGTTAACCACACTCTAATCTACTTGAAAGCAGTGAAAGTGTTCAAAAACAAGCACTGATATTTTTAAGGCAGAGATTGACAAGTTCTTGATTAGTAACCTGATATTCAAAGATTATGGGGAGAAGGCAAGTAAATATGATTCATTGGGAAAACTGGATCAACCATGATCGAATGGTGGAGCAGACTCGATGGGCCGAAGGGACTAATTCTGATCCTGTGTCTTATACTCTTATGGCACAGTGGCGCAGCTATAGAGCGCCAGAGGACCCGGGTTCAATCCTGACTACGGGTGCTGTCTGTACGGAGTTTGTACGTTCTCCCCATAAACTAAAGTTACGGGGAGAAGGCAGGAGAACGGGATTCATTGGTAAAAACATATCAAATAACAGCACACACTTGATGGGGCGAATGGCCTAATTCTGAACTTCTGTCTTGTGGTCTTATAGATTACAATCCAAGGGGGCAGGATTCCAGATGCCCAAGTAGCTACAGATAAACTATAGTCATGCAGCAATACAGGGGTGATAGATATATCCTGCTATCAATGCCAAAATCTTACTGGGCTCAGGCTGGAGGTGCTCAGAACACGGGTCTGACCCACTGAGTTTCTCCAGCACATTGCTTTTAAGTTAGTTCTAGACTTGGGCAAGTTAACCACACTCTAATCTACTTGAAAGCAGTGAAAGTGTTCAAAAACAAGCACTGATATTTTTAAGGCAGAGATTGACAAGTTCTTGATTAGTAACCTGATATTCAAAGATTATGGGGAGAAGGCAAGAAAATATGATTCATTGGGAAAACTGGATCAACCATGATCGAATGGTGGAGCAGACTCGATGGGCCGAAGGGACTAATTCTGATCCTGTGTCTTATACTCTTATGGCACAGTGGCGCAGCTATAGAGCGCCAGAGGACCCGGGTTCAATCCTGACTACGGGTGCTGTCTGTACGGAGTTTGTACGTTCTCCCCATAAACTAAAGTTACGGGGAGAAGGCAGGAGAACGGGATTCATTGGTAAAAACATATCAAATAACAGCACACACTTGATGGGGCGAATGGCCTAATTCTGAACTTCTGTCTTGTGGTCTTATAGATTACATCCAAGGGCAGGATTCCAGATGCCCAAGTAGCTACAGATAACTATAGTCATGCAGCAATACAGGTGGAAATGGGCACTGCAACCCAACTTGCCCACACCGGCCAACATGTCCCATCTACACTAGTCCCACCTGCCTGTGTTTGGCCCTTATTAAATAAAATGGTGTTGATGTAAAATGCCTTCCAGTGTCAGAATCTGGTTCAAACTATTAATGGCATTTTAATTTTCCCATTTGGCCATGCTGTGCTTTAATCCTTTGTTGAATATTCCCCAATTATATTATGCTGCCTCTGCATTTATTTATATTATATTAATTTATATGTAGTCCCACTTCAACCTCCTTTCCACATGAGATTGGCTTGAATATCATAGAGTGATACAGAATGAAACAGGCCCTTTGGCCCAACTTGCCCATAGCGACCAACATGCCCCATCTACAGTAGTCCCACCTCCCTGTGTTTGAACCATATCCCTCCAAACCCGTCCTATCCATGTACTTGTCCAAATGTTTCTTACACGTTGCGATAGTTCCTGCCTCAACTAGTTCCTCCAGCAGCTCGTTCCATACACCCATTTTCAAAGCTTTTCACTGAACCTCGGTACATGCGACAATAAACTAAACTTAATTCAACAAAACCCTTTGTGTGAACAAGTTATCCCTCAGCTTCCTATTAAATCCCCCCCTCATCTTTAACCTATGTCCTCTGGTTCTTGATTCCCCTACTCTGGGCAATTCCTCGATCTACAATCCCTCTACCCGATCTATTCCTCTCATGATTTTGTACACTTGAGATGGACAAAATAGCCACAAATGACTAAAAAGCGCATTCTTTCACCTGTGGTACTACACTCATGAATTGTGTACTTGCTCTCCATTGTATTATAGATTTAATCATTCCTTAAGGCAATCTATTTCCAATGCAAATTTAACTTGGCTCCTTTCTGCTCAATTCTGCCTGTTTACTTATTTCATGGATTATTAACTTTGCTGAAAGTCGCTATAAGTAATTTGATTCTCTCTCTTTTAAGTTGGCTGTGTCCTCCATGTCCCAGGTTGATAGATCAATTCCAACTCAAAGGGTGAGGTGGCACGGTGGCGCAGCGGTAGAGTTGCTGCCTTACAGCGCCAGAGACCTGGGTTCCAACCTGACTACGGGTGCTGTCTGTACGGAGTTTGTACGTTCTCCCCATGATCCGAGTGGGTTTCTCCGGTTTCCTCCCACACTCCAAAGACATACAGGTTTGGAAGTTAATTGGCCTGGGTAAAAATTGTAACTTGTCCCTAGTGTGTGGGATGGTGCTGGTGGATGCGGTGATCACTGGTTGGAGCGTACTGAGTGGGCCGAAGGGCCTGTTTCCGCACTGAATCTCTAGTCTAAACTAAAATCTAAAGTGCAGACATGAAAATGACACTGCACATCTTCGATGCATTTCTGAGCAATTGTCACATCGTCTGGTCATTAGTGTGCAGACTGATGCACACATCCACCACATGGTGGCAGACTTGAGCTGTCACAAGCACGCACAAGGATGCAACACCTGTCCCTTTACCTCCTCCCCCCTCGACTCCATTCAAGGACCCAAGCAGTTGTTCCAGGTGCGACAGAGGTTCACCTGCATCTCCTCCTACCTCATCTATTGCATCTGCTGCTCTAGATGTCAGCTGATCTACATCGGTGAGACCAAGCGTAGGCTTGGCGATCGTTTCGCCGAACACCTCTGCTCGGTCCGCAATAACCAACCTGATCTCCCGGTGGCTCAGCACTTCAACTCCACCTCCCATTCCGAATCTGACCTCTCTGTCCTGGGCCTCCTCCATGGCCAGAGTGAGCACTACCGGAAATTGGAGGAACAGCACCTCATATTCCGCTTGGGCAGTCTGCACCCTAGCGGCATAAACATTGACTTCTCCAAATTCCGGTAGCCCTTGCGGTCTCCTCCCCTCCTCCCCTTCTCAGCTCTCCCTCAGCCTTCGGGCTCCTCCTCTTCCTTTCTCCTTTCTTCTCCCCACCCTGCATCAGTGTGAAGAAGGGTTTTGGCCTGAAACGTTGCCTATTTCCTTCGCTCCATAGATGCTGCTGCACCCGCTGAGTTTCTACAGCACATTTGTCTACCCAGGGTTGGATAAGTTGCTTTGACATCGACCAATGGAATCCTATCACCAGTTCCACCTTTCCCTTTTTTTCTTCCCCTCCCCTCAACTTTCTGCAGCGACTGGGCCCTGTGACCCCCTCCCCAGGTCCTCCCATCCACTCCTGTTATACAGTGTGGAGACGGGCCCTTCAGCCCAGACCGACTAAGATGTCCCATCTACACTAGTCCCACCTGCCTGCGTTTGGCCCATAATCCCTCTAAACTTCTTATCCATGAAGAAACTTTCCCTGACACTTTTAAAACGTCATTTATAACAGGCAGACCTGTGAGACTATTTTGTGACCAGTGTAATTCACAAATCACTTTTCACGCAGTTAATTTGGTCTCTGGACGCCTACATGCAGGAACAGAACATTACAGCACCAGAGACCTCGGTTTCTAGCTGGACTATGGGTGCTGTCTGTACGGAGTTTGTACGTTCTCCCTGTTGCTCTGGTTTCATAAGTTCTAGGAGCAGAATTAGGTCATTCGTCCTATCAAGTCTACTCTGCCATTCAAACAAGGCTGATCTATCTCTCCCTCCCAACCCCATTCTCCTGCTTTCTCCCCATAACCCCTGACAGCCATACTAATCCACACCTTAAAATTGTCCATTGATTTGGCCTCCATAGCCTTCAGTGGTAATGAATTCCACAGATTCACCACCATCTGACTAAAGAAATTCCTCCTCATTTCCTTTCTAAAGGTTCGTCCTTTGTTTTGAGGCTGTGACCTCTGGTCCTAGACTATCCCACAAGTGGAAACATCCTCTCCACATCCACTCAATCGAGGCCTTTCGCTATTCGGCAAGTGCAATGCAGTCTCCTCCCATGCTTCAAAGACAAGCAGGTTTGTACATTGCCCCTGGTGTGTGTAGGATTGAACTAGTGATCGCTGGTCTGCGTGGGCCCGGTGGGCCAAAGGGCCTCTTTCCGTGCTCTATCTCTAAACGAAACTAATTAAACATTACCGAACACTGGAGAATTTTCATTGTTATCATCTCCACTTGAGTTGAGAAATACGTCCAAAGCTTCCTGATCAGACACGTCCATGAGATCCATCTGTTCCAGCATGTCCACGTTGACCTCCATGGAGGACATGCTGCCAATGGGCTCTGCAAAATGATCAACATCAAACACATTAAAACCACAGCAGAACACAAAAATTGATGCAAGTGAATGGTGAGGCCACATTTGTACTACTGTGTCAGCGGGTCAGGCAGCATCTCGAGACAAGGAATGGGTGACGTTTCCAGTCTAGGCCTTTCTTCAGTCTTGGATTCTCAGTCTATTCTACATTTTCCTTGATCTTTGACCTCTTTGACCTCTCGTTTTCACACCTTACCCTTCCATATCTCGGTGTCTCTCTCTCCCCTGACAGACTGAAGAAACGTCACCCCATCCTTCTCTGCAGAGATGCTGCCTGACCCGTTGAGTTACTCCAGCTTGTGACTATCTAAGGGATAACTAGGTTGCTTTAGATACCACTGCCCCCCTGTCAGAAGGATGCTGCAAGCGGTGATTACAGTCACAATCCCTTGGCATTAATGTGTCAGGCACTGCTTCTGAAAAATACTAACCAACTCACCAAATGCTGCCTCACTAGCAATATCCTGCACTATCCTAGGGACAATTTGCAAATTTTACTGAAGCTAAATCAACGTACAAGCCTGTCCGTTTTTGGAATGTGGGAGGTAACCGCAGCACCCGGGGAAATCCCACGCAGGTCACAGGGTGAACATACAAACTCCGTACTGACAGCACCCGTAGTCAGGATCAAACCCAGGTCTCTGGCGTTGTGAGGCCACCTCCAGTTTAAATTCCATTTGGTATATTTTGGAGGACCAAGAAACCAAGAAACAACTCTACCGCTGCGCCACCGTAGCGCCTAACCTCTGATCGCAACTTTATTGTTAGAGTCTTTTGTTCATCCATCCATCACTGGGAACCTTCTCTTACAGTATATTTACAATATATATCAATGATTTAGATGAAGGGATTAAAAGTAACATTAGCAAATTTGCAGATGACACAAAGCTGGGTGGCAGTATGAACGGTGAGGAGGATGCTATGAGGATGCAGGGTGACTGGGACAGGTTGGGTAAGTGGGCGGATGCATGGCAGCTGCAGTTTAATGTGGATAAATGTGAGGTTATCCACTTTTGTAGCAAAAACTGGAAGGCAGATTATTATCTAAATGGTGTCTTTGGGAAAAGGGGAAGTACAACAGGATCTGGGGTCCTTGTTCATCAGTCAATAAAAGTAAGCATGCAGGTACAGCAGGCAGTGAAGTAAGCGAATGGCGTGTTGGCCTTCATAACAAGAGGAGTAGAGTATAGGAGCAAAGAGGTCCTTCTGCAGCTGTGTTGGGGCCCAGTGAGACCATACCTGGAGTATTGTGTGAAGTTTTGGTCCCCTAACTTGAGGAAGGACATTCTTGCTATTGAGGGAGTGCAACGTAGATTAATTCCCGGGATGGCGTGACTGTCATATGCTGCGAGAACGGAGCGGCTGGGCTTGTGCACTCTGGAGTTTAGGATGAGAGGGGGGTCTTATTGAAACATATAGGATTATTAAGGGTTTGGACACGCTAGAGGCAGGAAACATGTTCCCGATGTTGGGAGAGTCCAGAACCAGGGGTCACAGTTTAAGAATAAGATGTAAGCCATTTAGAACGGAGACGAGGAAACACTTTTTCTCACAGAGAGTTGTGAGTCTGTGGAATTCTCTGCCTCAGAGAGCGGTGGAGGCCGGTTCTCTGGATACTTTCAAGAGAGAGCTCTTAAAGATAGTGGAGTCAGGGGATATGGGGAGAAGGCAGGAACGGGGTACTGCTTGGGGATGATCAGCCATGATCACATTCAATATGATTATGGCTGATCATCCAGAATCAGTACCCCGTTCCTGTTTTCTCACCATTTCCCTTGATTCTGTTGAAGATCTATGTCTAAAGGGCCTGTCCCACGAGCATGCGACCTGAGCGCGAGCGAGTGCGACCAAACCGGAAGCGGGGGCTGTGCAGTGGTCGAGTGATCCCCGTACAGGGCCGGTCCCACCAACATGCAGCTGCATGCGGCGAGCACGACCAAACGGAAGCGGGGGCCGCGCGGAGGTTGGGTGAGTGACATGAAATTCGAGCGAAGTCCGCGGGAAGCTCGCAAGTGACGTATGGCGTCAAGACGCTGCGCACGCCCGTCGAGGCGGTGTGTACGGCGTCGAGGCGGCTGCAGGCCGGCAGGCCGTTGCCGCGCAGAAATTTTGAACACGGTCAGTTTTTCGGAGCCCTCGTGATGTCGGGACCAGCTCCGCAAAACTCCATACGGCTCCGGCAATCGAAGTGGGACCGGCCCCTCGAGGCCGTACGGCTCAAGTAACCACGTTAGGTCGCGCTTGCCGCATGGAGTCACATGCTCGTGGGACAGGCCCTTAACTCTTGAATACATTCAGTGAATTGGCCTCCACTGCCTTCTGTGACAGAGAATTCCACAGATTCACAGTTCTCTGGATGAAAAAGAAGTTTTTCCTCATCTCAGTCCAAAATGACCTACCCCTTATTGTTCAACTGTGACTCCCTGGTCCCTTTTTCCTGTATCTGACATATCCTGACATATAATCTGAAATTGAGATGCGCACTTAGCTCAGATATTTTTTCCCGGTGTAAATTATCTTGACCAACATCCCCCGTCCAGCACCTACCCCACCTCCCTCAGTTGTTAAATTCAGACATATCTTTAGCATAGGGAATGTAAGCAAAAAATAATGTTATGACTTGCATTTTAAGAGGAGCCTCCTGATAATAGAATATAACCATATAACAATTACAGTACGGAAACAGGCCATTTCGGCCCTTCTAGTCCGTGCCGAACACGTATTCTCCCCTAGTCCCATATACCTGCGCTCAGACCATAACCCTCCATTCCATTTCCTTCCATATACCTATCCAATTTATTTTTAAATGATAAAATGGAACCTGCCTCCATCACTTCCACTGGAAGCTCATTCCACACAGCTACCACTCTCTGAGTAAAGAGGTTCCCCCTCATGTTACCCATAAACTTCTGTCCCTTAATTCTCAAATCATGTCCTCTTGTTTGAATCTTCCCTACTCTCAATGGGAAAAGCTTATCCACGTCAACTCTGTCTATCCCTCTCATCATTTTAAAGACCTCTATCAAGTCCCCCCTTAACTTTCTGCGCTCCAAAGAATAAAGACCTAACTTGTTCAACCTTTCTCTGTAACTTAGTTGCTGAAACCCAGGCAACATTCTAGTAAATCTCCTCTGTATTCTCTCTATTTTGTTGACATCTTTCCTATAATTTGGCGACCAAAATTGTACACCATACTCTAGAATTGGCCTCACCAATGCCTTGTACAATTTTAACATTACATCCCAACTTCTATACTCAATGGCATCCGGGCCATAACAAATTACAAGGCCCCTCAGATGTCTTGTAAAGATGACACAGACTTTCTAAATGAACTAAATAATCATTTCGGCAGGTTTGAGGCACTGAACACCACTACAGTGAGGAAATTAGAGCCACAACGAGGAGAACAGACACTGTCTTTTGAAACTGCTGAAGTCCGCAGAATCCTGGAGGGCATTGACCAGCGAAAGGCAGCCGGACCGGATAATATACCGGGGCGTCTGCTTAGGGGATGTGCCGACCAGCTGGCTCTGGTTCTGACAGACATTTTTAACACCTCCCTGAACCAGGCCATTGTTCCATCATGTTTCAAGACAGCCACTATCATACCAGTTCCCAAAAAGTCCACAATAACCTGCCTGAATGATTATCGCCCCGTAGCACTCACACCAATAATTATGAAGTGCTTTGAGAGGCTTATTAAGCAGCACATGGTCTCTAAACTCCCCTCCAGTTTTGACCCGTTCCAGTTTGCTTATCGCCCGAACCGCTCCACAGAGGATGCTATCTCCTCTGCAGTCCACCTGAGCCTACAACACCTGGAGGAGAGGAACACCCACGTGCGGATGCTGTTTGTTGATTTCAGCTCAGCATTTAACACGATAATCCCCCAGCATCTAGTGAGCAAACTGGCACCCTTAGGATTCAATAACAGACTATGCAACTGGATCCTGGATTTCCTTTCTGAAAGACCACAGTCTGTGCGGGTGGGGAAGAACACCTCCTCGGTCATCACACTGAGCACCGGCTCCCCTCAGGGCTGTGTCCTGAGTCCGCTGCTCTTTACATTGATGACACATGACTGTGTCGCCAGGTCCACTACTAACCATATCATCAAATACGCGGATGACACAACAGTGGTGGGCCTCATCCGCAATAACGACGACCAGGCATATAGACAGGAGGTGGAACAGCTGGTGAGTTGGTGCAGCAGGAACAACCTTCTCCTAAATGTGGACAAAACCAAGGAGATTGTCGTCGACTTCAGAAGGAAAATTCAGCCCAGTCACACTCCACTTTGCATCAACAACTCAGCAGTGGAGCAGGTGAAAAGCATCAAGTTCCTGGGGGTGCATATAACGGACACCTTAAACTGGTCCACAAACATTACATCTCTGGCAAAACGGGCACAGCAGCGGTTGTACTTCCTCCGCAGGTTGAGAAGTTTACACCTCCACCCTCCCATCCTCGCCACTTTCTACAGAAGCACAATTGAGTCGGTCCTGACCAGCTGCATCTCCACGTGGTGCGGCAGATGTACAGCTGCGGACTGGAAGTGCCTTCAGAGAGTGGTGAGGACAGCGGAAAAAATCATTGGGACTTCTCTTCCTTCCATCATGAACATGGGGTACAAGCGCTGTCTGAGTAGAGCTAAGGGCATTACCAGAGCCTCCACACACCCACAATTTGGACTGTTCATACTGCTTAACTCTGGGAGGAGGTACCGCAGCATGAAGAGCGGGACAACCAGGTTCTGCAACAGCTTCATCCCCCAGGCCATAAGATTACTGAACAATCAAAAAAACCGAGGCTAGAACTTTTTAAATATCGTCACTTTTTAAAAACTTTTTTATATATATTTATTTTACAGAACCATGCGCATGAGGCATTTTTATGGACGCACCTAGAACTTTTAACTATTACTTGATTTTGGAGAGTAAAATGCAACGAAATTTCATTCAAGGTGCACTGTGTCTAGGTGTATATCTGAATGACAATAAAGTTTTCAATCATTCATTCATTCATCATTCATTCATTCATCATTCATACATTCATGCATTCATTCATTCATTCAATGCTCTGATTTATAAAGGCCAGCATGCCAAAAGCTCTCTTTACTACCCTATCTACATGAGATTCCACCTTCAGGGAACTATGCACAGTTATTCCTAGATCCCTCTGTTCAACTGCATTGCTCAATTCGCTACCATTTACCATGTAAGTCCTATTTTGATTTGTCCTGCCAAGATGTAGCACCTCACACTTATCAGCATTAAACTCCATCTGCCATCTTTCAGCCCACTCTTCCAAATGGCATAAATCTCTCTGTAGACTTTGAAAATCTACTTCATTATCCACAACACCACCTATCTTAATATCATCTGCATACTTACTAATCCAATTTACGACACCATCATCCAGATCATTGACCTATATGACATACAACAGTGGACCCAACACAGATCCCTGTGGCACCCCACTAGTCACTGGCCTCCAACCTGACAAACAGCGATCCACCATTACTCTCTGGTATCTCCCATTCAGCTACTGTTGAATCCATCTTTCTACTCCACCATTAATACCCAACAATTGAACGTTCCATGAGGAACCTTGTCAAAGGCCTTACTGAAGTCCATATATACAACATCCACTGCTTTGCCCTCATCACAATTTCCCTAGTAACCCCTTCAAAAAATTCAAGATGATTAGTCAAACATGACCCTCAAGGCACAAATCCATGTTGACTGTTCCTAATCAGACCGTGTTTATCCAGATGCTTATATATATTATCTCTAAGTATCCTTTCCATTAATTTGCCCACCACTGACGTCAAACTAACAGGTCTATAATTGCCAGGTTTACTCTTAGAACCCTTTTTAAACAACGGAACAACATGCACAGTACGTCAATCATCTGGCGCCATTCCCGTTTCTAATGACAATTGAAATATTTCTGTCATAGCCCCTGCTATTTCTACACTAACTTCCCTCAATGTCCTAGGGAATATCCTGTCAGGACCTGGAGATTTATCCACTTTTATATTTCTCAAAAGTGTCAGTACTTCCTCTTCTTTGAATCTCATAGTTTCCATAGCTACTCTACTTGTTTCCCTTACCTCACATAATTCAATATCCTTCTCCTTGGTGAATACCAAAGAAAAGAAATTGTTCAATATCTCCCCCATCTCTTTTGGCTCTGCAGATAGCTGTCCACTCTGACTCTCTAATAGACCAATTTTATCCCTCGTTATCCTTTTGCTATTAATATAGCTGTAGAAACCCTTTGGATTTACTTTCACCTTACTTGCCAAAGCAACCTCATATCTTCTTTTAGCTTTTCTAATTTCTCTCTTAAGATTCTTTTTACATTCTTTATACTCCTCAGGCACCTCATTTACTCCATGCTGCCTATAATTATTGTAGATCTCTCTCTTTTTCCGAACCAAGTGTCCAATTTCCCTTGAAAACCATGGCTCTTTCCAATTATTACTATTTCCTTTCAACCGAACAGGGACATAAAGATTCTGTACTCTTAAAATTTCACCTTTAAATGTTCTCCATTTCTCTTCTACATCCTTCCCATAAAACAAAATGTCCCAATTCACTCCTTTTAAATCCTTTCGCATCTCCTCAAAGTTAGCCTTTCTACAATCAATATATCTTTGTATGGTGAGTATTGTGTTCGATTCTGGGCACCATGTCAAGCTGGACAGGGTACAGAGAAGACTTACGAGGATGCTTCCAGGACTCGAGGGCCTGAGCTGTAGAGAGAGGTTGGAGGAGGCTGAGACTATTCCATGGAGCGCAGGAGGATGAGGGGTGATCCTATCGAGGTGTAGAAATTCATGAGGGGAATAGATCGGGTAGATGCACAGAGTCTCTTGCCCAGAGTAAGGGAATTAAGAACCAGACAACATAGGTTTAAGGTTTACGGTGAAGGGGAAAAGATTTAATAGGAATCTGAGGGGTAACTTTTTCACACAAAGAGTGGTGGGTGTATGGAACAAGCTACCAAAGGAAGTAGTTGAGGCTGGAACTATTCCAACGTTTAAGAGACAGTTAGGCAGGTTCATGGATAGGACAAGTTTTGAGGGATATAGGCCAAACGCAATTAGGGGGGACTAGTGCAGATGGGACATGTTGGCCAGTGTAAACATGTTGGGCCGAAGGGTCTGTTTCCATGCTGTATAACTCTATGACTAAAAAGGCAGAATAAGTCTATCTTGAATCTGTTTCTGGCAGTGTTACAGTTCTGGTATCAGCTTATGCAATTCTGCAAATTACCCCATAAAATAGCAAGGAACCTGCTTATTTCCACAGTTCTCTGGCACTATTAACTGGAAGATAGAGTATGTGATGTATTATCAACGTTTTTCCTTTGTGTCCTCTACCCCCACCTCCTTTATTTGATTTCATGCTTCAATTTTCTTTCCTATTAGAAGTTAAAGATTTAATAGGAACATAATGGGCAACGTTTCACTCAGTGGATGGTGGGTATATGAGCTGCTGGGGGAGGTGCTTGTGTAGGAAAGAACTGAAGGTGCTGGTTTACACCTAAGATACACACAAAATGCTGTAGTAACTCAGCGGGAGAGGCAGCATCTCTGGAGAAAAGGAATAGGTGACGTTTCAGATCAACACCCTTCAGGCTGAGAGTCACGGGAGAGGGAGACATAGAGATATGGAAGGGTAAGGTGTGAAAACACAGATCAAAGGGGACGGTGATCAAGGAAACATAGAATGGTTCATTGTTAGTTGAGGGGAAGGTGACAACGAGGCGTACAATCACTAAACGTTAATCAGGAGGACAGTGAAACTAGTCGGCGAACTAGGATGAGGAACAAAGAGAGAGAGAGAAGGCAAAGTTAGAGAAACCATATTCGGTGAACCGCTGAGTTAGGGGAGGTAGTTGTTGGTCCTGACCACCCATCTACCTCATGTAGAAAAGTGTGAAGTCATGCATTTTGGTAGCAGGAATAAAGGCGTAGACTATTTTCTAAATCGGGAGAGGAACGGATGTCAAGGGCTACGGGGAGAAGGCAGGAAAATGGGATTAGGAGGCAGAGATCAGCCATGAGTGAATGGCGGAGTAGACGCGATGGGCCGAATGGCCTAATTCTACATCTTTAACGTGAACGTGATTCAGAAATTCGGTGCAGGATTCCCAAAAGGTTAATTTACAATACAATACAATACAATACAATACAATTTATTTGTCGTTTGGATCCCGTTAAGGTCCAAACGAAATGTCGTTTCTGCAGTCATACATACAAAACGAAAAAGACCCAAGACACAACACAATTTACACAAACATCCTTCACAGCGCATCTTCTCCTCGCTGTGAAGGAAGGCAAAAAAAAACATTTGCAAGTTGAATTGGTGGTAAGGAAGGCAAATGCAATATTAACATTTATTTCAAGAGCATTTAGTATAAAAACAGGGATGTAATGCTGAGGCTTTATCAGGCACTAGTCAGACAGCATTTGAAGTATTGTGAGCAGTTCGATATTTTTAAGGCGGAGATGGACAGATACTTGATTAATCTGTGTGTCAGGGGTTATGGGGTTGAGAGGGAAAGTTAGGTCAGCCATGATTGAATGTCTCAATGTCTACTTCGGAGTAGTGCAATGTCTACTACTAATTTGGAATAGACCGAACGGCCCACATCTGCTCCTATGACTTGAACATAACTCTTTTATAGGAGAGGCATAGATATGGCAAAAAGCCAGTCTTTTCCCCCCAAAGTAAGAGTTTGAAAATAGTGGGCATAGGTTTTCGTGAGAGAGGGCAGATTTAAAAAGGACCCTAGAGGCAACTTCTTTAAAGGATGTTGAGTGCTGGTGAAAGTGGTAGAGTGGGAGAGTCTAGGACCAGCGGGCACAGCCTCAGAATAAAAGGACGTACCTTTAGAATGGAGATGAGGAAGAATCTCTTTAGTCAGAGGGTGGTGAATCTGTGGAATTCATTGCCACAGACGGCTGTGGAGGCCAAGTCAGTGTCATACACATGTTAAAGAGGAGATTGATTGGTTGGTGGTTAGTAAGGACATTTAGTTTACTTTAGTTGATTGTCACGTGTACAGAGGTACAGTGAAAAGCTTTTGTTGCGTGCTAACCAGTCAGCGGAAAGACAATACATTTACAGTCAAAGGTTGTGGGGAGAAGGCAGGAGAATGGAGTTGAGAGGGAAAAATAGATCAGCCATGATCGAATAGTGGAGTATACTCGATGGGACAAATAGTCTAATTCTGCTCTTATGTCTTATGGTAGAATTCTAACACTTGGGCAGGCTCATGGATAGGAAAGGCTTGGAGGAATATGGACCAAGGCAAGTGGGACTGAAATGAAATGAAATGAAATGAAATGATTCAAATCAGCTGATTTCAAATCAACTGGGACTGACTATCTCAGTTAGGCAATATGGTCAGCATGGATGAGTTGGGCCAAAGGGCCTGTTTCCATGCTGTATAACTATGGCTTCAGGATACATTGAGGGAAATGTTGCCCCTTTGCCCTTAACTTCCATTTTGCTTTTTCTTTGAAAATATATAAGCATGATTTAATTTTTGCTGAGTGCTGGTGCATGACCATATTGTGATAAAATATAACTTATTCTCCAGATGTTTGCGGAATAAATCTGGTAAAAATAAACTGAAATCTGTTCTGCAATGCTCAGATGTGTTTATCCTTGCGATGACCTGCAGGCATCTCATAAGGTTGAATGCTTTCATCTGGAAGAGCAGTCAAGTTATTTTTAAATTTATGGATGAGGAAAAGTAATTGCAGAATTAAAGGAAAAGAACTGGACTGGAAAGAGGAGAAATAAAAACCGGAGAGCAGTGCTGAACTACCATTTACCTCTCTGGTGACCCTCGGACTATGCATGATCGGACATTACTAGCCTTATAGCCCTGTCCCACGGTACGAGTTCATTCCAAGAGCTCTCCCGAGTTTAGAAAAAATCAAACTCGTGGTAAGCACGGTGAATGAACGTAGCGGGTACGTCGGAGCTCGGGGACATCTCTTAGCAGCTCGTAACGCTAACGGCAGGTACTCGGGAAGACTCGCTAACGGCAGGTAAGCACGGGAAGACTCGTGAAGATTTTTCAACATGTTGAAAAATGTCCACGAGAGCCCCGAGTACCGACGAGTGGCCATTATCGTAAATCTCCGAGTTCGAATCAGGGTAAACTCGGGAGAACTCTTGGAATGAACTCGTACCGTGGGACAGGGCTTTAACCCTGCACTAAACGTTAAGGGCCTGTCCCACTTGCCGATTTTTTCGTCGGCTGCCGGCATCATTGACTGACGTATCAGGTCACTGAAACATTTGCGGCGTGATGACGTATTGACACGCGGTGTTTCCTCAAGTGCCGCCGCTGGATTTTGAAATGTTCAATATCTTTTGATGACATTGATAGGATTTGAGTATAGGAACAGGGAGGTTCTACTGCTGTTGTACAGGGTCTTGGTGAGACAACACCTGGAGTATTGCCTACAGTTTTGGTCTCCAAATCTGAGGAAGGACATTATTGCCATAGAGGGAGTGCAGAGACGGTTCACCAGACTGATTCCTGGGATGTCAGGACTTTCATCTGAAGAAAGACTGGATAGACTTGGTTTATACTCTCTAGAATTTAGGAGATTGAGAGGGGATCTTATAGAAACTTACAAAATTCTTAAGGGGTTGGACAGGCTAGATGCAGGAAGATTGTTCCCGATGTTGGGGAAGTCCAGGACAAGGGGTCACAGCTTAAGGATAAGGGGGAAATCCTTTAAAACCGAGATGAGAAAAACTTTTTTCACACAGAGAGTGGTGCATGTCTGGAACTCTCTGCCACAGAAGGTAGTTGAGGCCAGTTCATTGGCTATATTTAAGAGGGAGTTAGATGTGGCACTTGTGGCTAAGGGGATCAGAGGGTATGGAGAGAAGGCAGGTATGGTATACTGAGTTGGATGATCAGCCATGATCATATTGAATGGCGGTGCAGGCTCGAAGGGCCGAATGGCCTACTCCTGCACCAAATTTAAATAAATAAACAAATAAATAAATAAATAAAATATGACGCCTCTGGTTAAAGCTTTAATATATGATGCTAAATCCAACATTAGAGCGGCACTGTGGCTCAGCATTAGAGTTGTTGCCTCTCAACGCCAGAGACCCAGGTTCGATCCTGACTACGGGCACTGTCTGGAAGTGGAATAATATACAATCAGGTGAGAACGGATGATAGTTGGTCGGTGTGGACTCGGTGGGCCGAAGGGCCCAATTCCTGTATCTCTAAACTAAACTAATCACAGCTTGTAAACGGAACACGTCTGCTCCAGAGATGCTGCCGGACTCTCGGAGTTGGTCCAGCACTTTGTGTTGTATGTAAGTGACTTGCTTATGTAAGAAACGCCTCGTGTTCCCTGACTATAAACTATAAGTTGTCCATCCAATATTGGAACATAAAATATTCCACTGAAACTATGCTTTCTTTCTCTACATATAGCGATGATTCAAATATCAGGCAGCACGATGGCGCAGCGGTAGAGTTGCTGCCTTGCAACAACCTGAGACCCAGTTTGTACGTTCCCCCCGTGACCAGTGTGGGTTTTCTCCGGATGCTCCGGTTTCCTCCCACACTCCAAAGACGGATAGGTTTGTAGGTTTATTAGCTTTGGTAATAATTGTAAATTGTCCCTAGTGTATTTAAGATAGTGCAGAGTATAAGGATCACTGGTCGATGCGGACAAGGTGGGCCAAATGGCCTATTTCCGCATTGTATCTTCAGAAACTAAAATATAAAATCTGCTTTCAACCAGTCCCTTGCAATGCAGAATGTTTCTCTTGTATCTTTGTTAATGAATTTGACATTAACCTATTTGTTTTGAACAATTATTCACACTTTAGACTTTTGAGATACAAAGCGGAAACAGCTTCTTCGATCCACCAGGTCCTCACCAACCGGTGGTCATCCCGTACACTAGAATAATTCGTACACACTCGAGACAATTTATAATTTTACCAAAGCCAATGAACCCACAAACCCCCACATCTTTGGAGTGTGGGAGGAAACCGGAGCATCCTGAGAAAACCAAAGCGGTCACAGGGAGAACCTGGCAGTCAGGTTGAACCTGGGTCTCTGGCGCTGCAAGGCAGCAACTCTACCGCTGCGCCACTCAACTGTGTTATTTTTCCAATTTACAGTTTAGTTTAGTTTATTGTCACGTGTACCGAGGTACAGTGAAAAGCTTTTGTTGTGTACTAACCAGTCAGCGGAAAGACAACACGTGATTACACTCGAGATACATGATACACGATACACTCCGTTAGCTGTGATTAGTTTAGTTTGGAGATACAGGAAACGGGTCTTTCGGCCCACCGAGTCCGTGCCGACCAATGATCATCCGTTCTCACTGATTCTATATGATTCCACTTTCAGACAGCACCCGTAGTCAGCATCCAACCCGGGTCTCTGGCGTTGAGAGGCAGCAACTCTAACGATGAGCCACCATGCTGCCCTAATGTTGGAATTAACATTATATATTAAAGCTTTAACCTGAGGCATATATTTAAACCAATTTACTTTCATAAATCTAAACTAAACAGCCAAAAACCAATATTGAATAAAATGAGCTTTTCATATTAATTTAACCTGCCTGTTAGGTAGCCAATAATAGAATCTTTAACATTTTCAGCTGTAACAATTTGAAGCCAAATTATTTCCAGAGATGCTTGAGACTTTACTTTCAACATTAGAGATACAGCGCGGAAACAGGCCATTTGGCCCATCGAGTCCGCGCTGAACAGTAATCAGCCTGTACACTATCCTACACACTCGGGACAATTTTATAACTTACCGAAGCCAATGAACCTACAAACCTGCACGTCTTTGTAGTGTGGGTGAAAACCAGAGCACCCGGAGAAAACCCACGCGGTCACAGGGAGAACGTACAAACTCCGTACAGACAGCACCCGCAGTCAGGATCGAACCCGGGTCTCTGGCGCCGTATGGCAGCAACTCTACCTGCCCCTGAAGCTATTTTTAGAGAATAAGAACATAAGACAGGCCTTCGGCCACTATGCCTGTGCCGACAATGATGCCAAGACTATCCCTTATTTGCCCTCACATAATCTATATCCCATATTCCTTGCATATAGAAATGATGGAAAATAGGTGCAGGAGTAGGCCATTCGGCCCTTCGAATGTGCAGGTGCATATCCATGTGCATATCCAAAAGTCTATTAAATGCCACTGTTGTGTCTGCCTCAACCAGCACCCCCCGCAGATGTGATCCAGGCACTCACTGCCCTCTGTGTAAAACACTTGCCCCATTCATCATCTTTCTCAAGAGGTAAACAGTGTGGAAGTTAAGAGTAATCAACTCCAGAACAAGGGGCCACAGTTTAAGAATAAGGAGTGAGCCATTTAGAACGGAGACAAGGAAACACTTTTTCTCACAGAGAGTGGTGAGTCTGTGGAATTCTCTGCCCCAGAGGGCGGTGGAGGCCGGTTCTCTGGATGCTTTCAAGAGAGAGCTGGATAAGGCTCTTAAATATAGTGGAATCAGGGGATATGGGGAGAAGGCAGGAACGGGGTACTGATTGGGGATGATCAGCCATGATTACATTGAATGGCGGTGCTGGCTCGAAGGGCCGAATGGCCTACTCCAGCACCTACTGTCTATTGTCTATAACACATTATTTCCCTTTTGAGTTCACACCTACAATGGGCCTCCAAGGTCACCCATCCTTTCTCTCCAGAGATGCTGCCTGTCCCACTGAGTTACTCCAGCAAGGCCAGCAGCATAATCAAGGACGGCAAAGATAAAATCTGTTTGGAGATTTGGACAGGCTACCCACAAAGCAGACAGTCGGGAAGCAGTTAAAGTTGATGTGCATTCTTCCATGTAATTCAATCCAATGGATGTTTTCATTCAATGTGAGATCGAGAAGTATACTTAAAGCAATTTGCAAGTCTGCATCATAACTGCCTCTGCATCTCAGTGGAAAATTGCACATTAAATTCACTCTTTTGCCACCGTTGCCTGTCCTCCAGGAGACATTAATGATGTATTGGGAATTTCCTGATCTCTCGGTGGGGGGGGGGATGTCTGGAGGCGAGAGAGGGCTACGACAAATCAGATGAAGAATGGTTCCGACCCGAAACGTCACCTATTCCATTTCTCCAGAGAAGCTGCCTGACATGCTGAGTTACTCCAGTATTTTGTGTCTATCCAAATATACACAATTCTTCTCCTGACGAACAAAGACATGTATAATTAATTGCCTCTGGGACAATTTACAACCTACCCAAGCACCAAACATGCACACACCTGGTTGCTTAGGTTTTCCCTTGTGGGTTTATTAAGCAAAATGACATTATCCATAGGGTTCCATTGATGGAACATTGCAGTCAGTAACAAAGCTATTCTCAGATCATATGTCAGAGTCATCGAGTGATATAGTGTGGAAACAGGCCCTCCAGCCCAACGTGCCCACACCAGCCAACATGTCCCAGCTACACTAGACCCACCTGCCTGCGTTTGGTCCGCATCCCTCCAAACCTGTCCTATCCATGTACCTGTCTAACTGACAATACCTAGTGCAACATGGTTGATTCCATAGTCATTCCGGTTTATGAGTTTATTGTCACGTGTACCGACCGGGGTACAGTGAAGAGCTTTTGTTGTGTGCCAACCGGCCAGCGGAAAGGCAATACATGATTACAGTCGAGCCATCCGCAGTGGACAGAGGCATGACAAAGGGAATAACATGATCTGAGAGGAAATAAAGAAGAGTGTAGTTAAAGTAAGAAGTGTTGCTGTCAGAGTAGAGGTTTAACAGTGGAGCGATTGCAATGCGTGATTGCAGTCCCACTTCTGTGACTAGCACACAGAGCGCGGCCTGGGTTCGTTCGCTAGTGTGTCAGACGATGTCGCTCGCTGTTGGCGTCTGTCGTTCCGTCGTGGCCTGGGTTAGGCGCCATCTTGGATTCAACAATAAAGTCTGTTCCATACAGACTATGCATACAAATCAATCTTCCATTCACTGGACTATCTGGAGAAATCGCCCCACTTTAAATTGAAGAGATTGTTGTGGGTCTCGACCCGAAACGTCACCTATTCCTTCTCTCCAGAGATGCTGCCTCAGAATCCCGCTGAGTTACTCCAGCAGTTTGTGACTATCCTTGGCGTAAACCAGCACTTGCAGTTCCTTCCTACACAGTAGTTTCCACTTCATCCTAAAATGGTCTATCTTCTGAGAATGGAATTGTCACATGTGACAGGGCACAGTGAAATCCTTTGCTTGCATATCCAGGGTATGCAAATAGTCGCCATATACGACCACGTTACAAGTGCCACCGCCGGCTCCTCCTTTGTTCTACCCCACAGTGGTTCCCCTGTACCAGCTTGAAGTTTGTTAGCCCCCCCCCCCCCCCGGCCCTCCATTGCCCATTATTCTTCCCCCTCCCACTTGGTGGTCCCACCACACCGGGTCCTGCATTGTTCATTGGTCTTCCCCCTCCCTCATGGCGGTCCCCCCCATGCCCATGTTTTGTTCCAAAGACTGATGTTACCTCAGACTTGCTGCTGGCTCATCACCAACTCAAATGCTGCACCGGTGTTGTCAACAAATACAATGCAAAGTAAATGTTGGTTAAAAATCTATCGATTCACATTGGCACAGTGCGAACTCCATCTTCAAGTTCGCCAACGACACCACGTTGTTGAACGAATCGCAGATGACGATGAGTCAGGGAATAGAAGTGGTTTGGCATTGCTGAACCTTACATTCTACTATTGGGCAGATAAATGTTCGTTATCTAACATTTTAGACAAAAGATTTAGAAGATACCCAATGCCCAGGATGGATAAATCTTGAACGTGATTCCTTACAAGGGCTATCATTGGCTTCTATTCTAGGGGCCTCGTTACCTTTTACAATTACGAGATTGAATAAATATATGACTAACCCAATAATAAGATATACGTTTCGAATATGGTTTCAATTTCGTACGTTTTTTGGACTAAATGATTTTATGTTATCGAGTCCTATCTTATCTAATTTTCTCTTCCAACCTTCTAGTATTGATCAAGCCTTTCTGTTATGGAAGAGGAAGGGATTAGTAGCTTTGGAGTGGCGGCGCGGCTCTGGCTGCAGCAGCTTACCGGCAGTCCCGTTGTTTTGTGTTTTTTATGTTGTTTATTTTGTTTTGGTTAGTCTAGTTTTTGGTTTTAGTTTGTGTTTTGGGGGGGGGGGTGAAACGGGGTTTGCAGTCTCTCCCTGCGGGGGAATACGACCTTTTTGTCGTATTCCCCTTCTCTGCCTCCGTCTGCGATGAGGCCTAATGGAGCTGACGACCTCGAGGCTCCGGAGGCAGAGTCCGTCAGGACTCGCCCTGAGCTCGCTCCCGTGAGGGTGGTCCGGCTCAGCGCTGGAAGAGGTTGGGACGCTCCCGTGAGGGCGGTCAGCCCGAGGGTGGAACGAGGCTCCCGTCGTAGCGGCCGTGGGAGGTGCGGCGCTGGCAGCCCGAGGGAGGTTCGGCGCCCAAGTCGGGGCAGCCCAGCCCGGGGAAGAAGCGACGCCCATGTCTGGGCGGCCCGGTCTGGGGGAGAAGCGACGCCCATGTCCGGGGCGGCCCAGCCCGATGTTGAAGACGGCGCAGTACTCACGTGAGGGTGGCTGGGACGGTGTTCTGGCGGTGGTGGCCTGAGTCCGGGGTTCGGCCGCGGGCCAGCGGCTGCGTTTGCAGGACTGGTGGGCGGCAGCTTCAACCACCCCAGGCCGCGGTGTTTGAGCCGCGGGACTGTTTTTAACATCGCCCGGGGGGGTATCGCCTCAGCGCAGAGGGAGAAGAGGAGGGAAGAGACTGCAGACCTAAGACTTTTGCCTCCATCACAGTGAGGAGATGCTGGGTGGACTCACTGTGGTGGATGCTAATATGTGTTTATTGTTGTTTTATTGTATTGTATTATATGTATGACTGCTGCAATTTCGTTCAGACTTCGGTCTGAATGACAATAAAAGGCTATCTATCTATCTATCTATCTATCTATCTATCTATCTATCTATCTATCTATCTATCTATCTATCTATCTAACTATCTATCTATCTATCTATATCTTTTTGTGATTTGTTTTTGGATGGGTGTTTTATGTCTTTCGAACAACTCTCCAATAAATATAATTTACCTAATTGACACTTTTTTAGATATTTACAAATTAGACATGTTTTGAAGGCTACTCTGCCCTTTTTTCCGCTGCCACATCAAACCGAAATTTCGGAAAAAAAATTTACATTTGAACCCTTATCAGAAAGGATTAATAACGACTATTTATGTTGATTTTGAAATTACAAATAGATATATTTGATAAAATTAAGAATGACTGGGAAAGAGAACTCCAAATTTCTCTATCTATAGAGAAATGGGAGAGGATTCTTCAATTAGTTAATACTTCCTCAATGTGCGCAAGACATGCTTTGATACTTGAAAGGTGGTACACAGAGTTCATAGGTCAAAAGATAAGGTGGCTCGTTTCTATAAATCCTACCTGTGACAGATGTAACTCTGAAGTGGCCTCACTGACCCATATGATTTGGTCCTGCCCACTTTTGGAAAAATATTGGAAATACATTTTTGATACTATTTCTGTAGTTTTAGGTATTGATTTACAACCTCATCCTATTACTGCAATTTTTGGGCTACCAATGTTAGATTCTATTCATTTGTCCCTCTCCGCCCATCGGTTGATTGCTTTTACCACATTAATCGCCAGAAGATCTATTTTATTTAAATGGAAAGACTCCAACCCTCCGACCACACTCCATTGTGACCTGGACAGGTTGAGTGAGTGACCTGGACAGGTTGAGTGAGTGGGCAGATGCGCGGCAGATGCAGTATAATATAGATAAATGTGAGGTTATCCACTTTGGCGGTAAAAACAAGGGGGCAGATTATTATCTCAATGGGGTTAGGTTAGGTAAGGGGGAGGTACAGCAAGACTTGGGCGTCCTTGTACACCGGTCACTCAAAGTTGGCGTGCAGGTACAGCAGGCAGTGAAGAAAGCGAATGGAATGTTGGCCTTCATAACAAGAGGATTTCAGTATAGGTGTAAAGATGTTCTTCTGCAGTTGTATAGGGCCCTGGTGAGACCACAGAAGGAGTTTCTTCCCAGAGGCAATTCGGACTGTAAACGCCTTTCTCACCAGGGACTAACTGTACAGAACGTTTTTCCTTCTATTATTTATTATGTAAAATAATATGTGTGTTATGATTGTGTTTATAATTTGTTTGGTTGTTTTGTTGTTCCGCGAGCATTGCCACTTTCATTTCACTGCACATCTCGTATGTGTATGTGACAAATAAACTTGACTTGACTTGACTTGACTTGACTTGAGTTCTGGAGTATAGTGTACAGTTTTGGTCTCCTAATTTGAGGAAGGACATCCTTCTGATTGAGGCAGTGCAGCGTAGGTTCACGAGATTGATCTCTGGGATGGCGGGACTGTCATATGAGGAAAGATTGAAAAGACTAGGCTTGTATTCACTGGAGTTTAGAAGGATGAGAGGAGGGATCTTATAGAAACATATAAAATTATAAAAGGACTGGACAAGCTAGATGCAGGAAAAATGTTCCCAATGTTGGGCGAGTCCAGAACCAGGGGCCACAGTCTTAGAATAAAGGGGAGGTCATTTAAGACTGAGGTGAGAAAAAGCTTTTTCACCCAGAGAGTTGTGAATTTATGGAATTCCCTGCCACAGAGGGCAGTGGAGGCCAAATCACTGGATGGATTTAAGAGAGAGTTAGATAGAGCTCTAGGGGTTAGTGGAGTCAAGGGATATGGGGAGAAGGCAGGCACGGGTTAATGATAGGGAACGATCAGCCATGATCACAATAAATGGCGGTGCTGGCTCGAAGGGCCGAATGGCTTCCTCCTGCACCTATTTTCTATGTTTCTATGTTTCTATTGGTACTCTGAAACTCTGATATCATGTTTAAATTTAGAAAAAATCAGGAGTGCCATTGTTGAACCCTTGGTTAAATTTGATAAGACTTGGGGGAAATGTATTCAACACATTCACACAACATAAATTGCTCCCTCTCTAACCGTTATAAAAACTATTTTACCTCTATATGGTGGAATGGACTTGACGACAAACACTTAAATTGTTGAAATTCTCAGCTCAGATTCTGCTTTGCTTTTTTTTTCTTTAGTTCAGAGGGGTTTTGTTTCTTCCTTTTTTCCTTTTTTTTCCTTTTTATCTTTGTGTTTTTTTCTACATATACAAGTTTTCTTTTAAACATTTAATTATATTTGCATAGAGACCGGGGAGGTCTATATTCAATGTGTATTTTGACACTGGACATATTTAGGTTATACCTGTTATTAATGTAATCCTGATCCCCATGTATCAATATCATTGTTATGTTTATCATTATTCTTTTTGCTTTGTTTTTTGGAAAAAAACTAATAAAAAGATTTTAAAAGAAAGAGAAGTGAGATCGATCGACTAACCATATGGTGCCAGCACAACAACCCGGTCACTAAGACCAAGGAACTGCTTGTGGGCTTTGGAAGAGGAAGGATGAGGACCTACAAAGCTGTCTGTATTGACGGGACAATGGTGGAGAGAGTCTATAGCTTCAAATTCCTGGGTGTGCATATTTCTGATTTTTCCTGGACCCTGCACACTGATGCAATTATAAAGAAAGCCCTTCAACGCCTCTACTTCCGGAGAAGATTACGGAGATTCGATATGTCAGAGAGGATTCTCTTGAGCTTCTACAGGTATACACTATATACAGTATACTGTGTATACTGGTGTACAGTGTATACAGTATACAGTGTACAGTACAGAGAGCATGTATACTGATTGCATCACGGCCTGGTTCGGCAACTTGAACGCCCAGGAGCGAAGAAGACTGCAAAAGGTGGTGAACACTGCCCGGCCCATCACTGCCCTGGTACTGACCTCCCCACCATCAAAGGGATCTATAGGAGTTGCTGTCTCAAAAAACAGCCCGCATCATCAGAGACCCACACCATCCTGGCCACACACTCATTTCACCACGGCCATCGGGAAGAAGGTACAGGAGCATGAAAACTGTAACGTCCAGGTTCGGGAACAGCTTCTTCCCTACAGCCATCAGGTTATTAAACACAACAACCTCTAAATAAGCTCTGAACTACGTAGACTTGGGAACATTGGCATTGTCTTTTTGCACTATTATATAATTGCAGCAGCACAACAGAATATGTAAACATAGAAAACAAAATAATAAACAGAAGATGTTCTTTATCAAATATATATATATATAAATGCACACACACATATACACACATACACACACACATGTTTACATATTTTGTTGTGCTGCTGTAAGTAAAAATATAATTGTTCTGTTTGGGACATAGGACAATAAAGACTCTTGAAATATTGTTGAAGACACAGAAACATTTAAAGTTATACTACAAGGTACACCGACTTGCATTGTGTGAATATCATAGCAGAGAATATTTGAGGACAATTTGCTTTGATTTCTGATGCTAAAGTAATGGAAAGTCTTGCCTCGTCTCTGCGCGATCTGCAAATACCCTGTGGACAGGTACTGCTCCAAGTCCTGCTGAAAGGCCTCTTCAAAAAACTTCTGCCGCTCTTTCAATTTCTGTTGCTGTGAGTTCTCCATGTCACGAACCTTATGGGCATGTACTTCATCCAACTTAACTGAAACAGGAGGAAAAGATCATTGAGCAAAGAAATAGGAACTACACATTACCAGGACTTCATACAATGCAAACAATTCATAAAAGTTTCAATCGTAACCTAGTTGATTTGAGTTTATTATTGTCACGTGTACTGAGGTGCAGAGCAAAGCTTTTTGTTGCGTGCCCTCCGGTTAGCGAAAAGACAAAACATGTTTACCATCCACAGTGTACAGATACAGGGTAAAGGGCATAACGTTTAGTGCAAGATAAAGTCCAATAAAGTCCGATTAAAGACAGGTGTAGAAAGGAACTGCAGATGCTGGTTTACACTGAAGATAGACACAAAATGCTGGAGCAACTCAGTGGGTCAGGCGGCAACTCTGGAAAAAAGGAATAAGAGATGTTTCGGGAAGAGACCCTTCTCTGAACCAGAAACACCTCAGATTAAAGATCGTTCGAGGATCACCATTGAGGTAGATAGTAGTTCAGTTGCCGGATAACAGCTGGGAAGAATCCGGAGGTGTTCGTTTTTGCACTTCTGTACCTCTTGTCTGAAGGGAGAGGGGAGAAGGGAGTGACCGGGGGTGAGACTGATCCTTGATTATGCTGCTAGCCTTGTAGATGGAGTCGATGGAAGGGAGGTTGGTTTGTGTGATGGTCTGGGCTGTGTCCACAATTCTCTGCAATTTCTTGCGGTCTTGGATGGAGCTGTTCCACAACAACACTGTGACACAACCATCTTCACTATCTACGATCCCACCCACTTTTGTGTCATCTGCAAACTTGCTAACCATGCCCTGTACGTTCTCATCCAATGCTATATTTTCCCCTTACATCCGACCGTCACCACACACTTGCTGTCATTAAACTCCATCTACCATCTCTCTGCCCATTTGTGCAGCTCCGGAATCACTGGAATGATAGTGAACAAAACCAAGTGCAAGCCATTTCAGGGCACAGCTGGCAAGCAGAGAGAACTTTTTTTCACAAACAATAGAGGGGGAAAGAAGGATGAAAGTTTTGGCGAGAGAATTCCAGAATGGTGACGTAAACAGATAAAGACACAGTTGGGCTGGGTTAGAGTAAAATTAGCTGCATACATTCATACAGAACTGATAGAGCACGACTTTCTCAGACCTTTGGGCCGGAGAAACTGCGAGTGGGAGAGTGATGACATGGAAGGAGTTGAAAGCAATGATTAGAACTTCAAGACACAGTCGTGATTAGACCAGGCACTAAAATAAATCAGTAGGAACAGGTGACGCATTTATAGAGTCAGAGTGATACAGCGTGGAAACAGGTCCTTCAGCCCAACCTGCCCCCACCAGCCAACATGCCCCATCTACACTAGTCCCACATACCTGCATTTTGCCCCTATCCCTCTAAACCTATCCTATCCATGTCCCTATCTATATGTTTCTTAAATGCTGTGATAGTCCCAGCCTCAACTACCTCTACTGGCAGCTCACTCCATACACCCACCACGCATTGTGTAAAAAGGTTACCCCTCAGATTCCTATTAATCTTTCCTCCCTCACCTTAAACCTATGTCCTCGATTCCATTACTCTGTGCATTTACCCGATTTATTCCTCTCACGATTTTATACAGCTCTATAGGATCATCTATAAGATGAGTACGTTCCTGTACATCCAGCGTCAAATGTAAAGTGATGGTGCGTTAGGTGCCCGAATAATAGTCATACATCGTGGAAACAGGCTCTTTGGCACAACTTGCCCACACCGACCAACATGTTTCATCTACATCAGTCCCACCTGCCTGCGTTTGGCCCATATCCGGGCCCAGATTTGGCCCAAATCTACAGACGGCTGCTGTAGATTTGGGAGGAACAACAGCAGCAACAGATTAGCAAGAGATACCACTGATTGGCTCTAGCCCAAGTGTGAGGAGAGGGGTGAAAACAGTTGAAAACTGAGGAATTGGCTGTGTAAATTGGTAAATCAGGCAATTTATCAGTCAATTTAAGCAGGACAGCTCTTTGCGAGCGGCAGTGAGTGGGCGACCTAGTGAGCGAAGTGCCCTGTGAGAAAAGTGTGAGTCTTTGGCTCGAGAGTCTTCGGAGAGGAGGCTGAGGAGAGGAGACCACGCAATACGCTTGAGAGGGAGAGACAAAGAAGGAGATGTCAGGCAAGCTGATTCAGTGCGATGCTTGCAGTATGTGGGAGGTCAAGGAGACACCGCTGGTGCCTCTGGCTGCTACAAATGCGAAAAATGCATCCAGGTAGAGCTCCTGAAGGGCCGTGTTGGGGAACTGGAGAAGCAAGTGGATGACCTCCGGTTCGTACGAGAAACGGAGTCGTTCCTTGACAAGTCCTACAGTACGATTGTTACACCTAAGGTACTGGAAGAGAGAAGGTGGGAGACAGTGAGAAAGGGAGGGAAGCATGGAATGCCAACGTCCCCGGGTGATGTTCCTCTTGTAAACAGGTTCATCCGCTTAGAAGCTGTTGGGACAGAAGACGTGAGCGGTGGACTGGCCTGTGATGCGAATAGGGCTGTTGAGCCAAAACCAAAAAGGTCTAAGGCAGGCAACGCCATTGTAGTGGGAGACTCCATTGTGAGAGGTACGGAAAGGGGTTTCTGCGGCAACAGACGGGATGCGAGGATGGTGTGCTGCCTTCCCGGTGCCAGGATCCAGGATGTCACGGACAGAGTGCAGAAAATCCTCAAGGGCGAAGGTGAACATCCGGAAGTGGTAGTGCATGTCGGCACAAACGATGTCGGAAAGAAGGGGATGAATATTCTGCAACGTGACTTTAGAGAGCTCGGAAAAATGTTGAAAAGCAGGACCTCCAGGGTTGTTATCTCCGGTTTGCTTCCAGTTCCCCGTGCTGGCGAGAGCAGGAACAGGGAGATACGGGACCTGAACGTGTGGCTGAGGATCTGGTGCACGGGGCAGGGATTTAGATTCTTAGATCACTGGGATCTGTTTTGGGGTAAGGGGGAACTGTACAAAAGGGACGGATTGCATCTTAACAGGTATGGGACCAGCATTCTGGCAGGCAGGTTTGCCACTGCTACACGGGTGGCTTTAAACTGAATAAGGGGGGTGGGGTGTTGAATGGGACAGTGGAGGATGGAGTTAAAGGGAAAGGGTTTCTTAAATGTGTGAGCGTAGAGACCGAAGGGTGTAAAATGAGGGTAGAAGAAATAGGTAGCAAGGTGAAAAGTAAAAGTGGCAGGCAGACAAAACCAGGGCAAAAATCAAAAAGGGCCACTTTTCAACATAATTGTGTAAGGGGTAAGAGTGTTGTAAAAACAAGCCTGAAGGCTTTGTGTCTCAATGCAAGGAGCATTCGTAATAAGGTGAATGAGTTGAATGTGCAGATAGCTATTAATGACTATGATATAGTTGGGATCACGGAGACATGGCTCCAGGGTGACCAAGGCTGGGAGCTGAACATCCAGGGATATTCAATATTCAGGAGGGATAGACAGAAAGGAAAAGGAGGTGGGGGGTAGCGTTACTGATTAGAGAGGGGATTCATGCAATGGAAAGGAAGGACATTAGTTTGGAGGATGTGGAATCGGTATGGGTAGAGCTGCACAACACTAAGGGGCAGAAAACGCTGGTGGGTGTTGTGTACAGGCCACCTAACAGTAGTAGTGAAGTTGGAGATGGTATCAAACAGGAAATTAGAAATGCGTGCGACAAAGGCAAAACGGTTTATAATGGGTGACTTCAATCTACATATAGATTGGGTGAATCAAATTGGCAGGGGTGCTGAGGAAGAGGATTTCTTGGAATGTATGCGGGATAGTTATCTAAATCAACATGTAGAGGAACCAACGAGAGAGCAGGCTATTTTAGACTGGGTATTGAGTAATGAGGAAGGGTTAGTTAGCAATCTTGTTGTACGTGCCCCCTTGGGCAAGAGTGACCATAATATGGTTGAGTTCTTCATTAGGATGGAGAGTGACATTGTTAATTCAGAAACAATGGTTCTGAACTTAAAGAAAGGTAACTTTGAGGGTATGAGATGTGAATTGGCCAAGATTGACTGGCAATTAATTCTAAAAGGGTTGACGGTGGATATGCAATGGAAGACATTTAAAGACTGCATGGATGAACTACAAAAATTGTTCATCCCAGTTTGGCAAAAGAATAAATCGGGGAAGGTAGTACATCCATGGATAACAAGGGAAATCAGGGATAGTATCAAAGCGAAGGATGATGCGTACAAATTAGCCAGAAAAAGCAGCATTGCGGAGGACTGGGAGAAATTCAAAGACCAGCAGAGGAGGACAAAGGGCTTAATTAGGAAAGGAAAAATAGATTATGAAAGAAAACTGGCAGGGAACATAAAAACTGACTGCAAAAGTTTTTATAGATATGTGAAAAGAAAGAGATTAGTTAAAACAAATGTAGGTCCCTTGCAGTCAGAAAAAGGGGAGTTGATCATGGGGAACAAGGATATGGCGGACCAATTGAATAACTACTTTGGTTCCGTCTTCACTAAGGAAGACATAAATAATTTGCCGGAAATAGCAGGGGACCGCGGGTCAAAGGAGTTGGAGGAATTGAGTGAAATCCAGGTTAGCCGGGAAGTGGTGTTGGGTAAATTGAATGGATTAAAGGCCGATAAATCCCCAGGGCCAGATAGGCTGCATCCCAGAGTACTTAAGGAAGTAGCTCCAGAAATAGTGGATGCATTAGTAATAATCTTTCAAAACTCTTTAGATTCTGGAGTAGTTCCTGAAGATTGGCGGGTAGCAAACGTAACCCCACTTTTTAAGAAGGGAGGGAGAGAGAAAATGGGGAATTACAGACCAGTTAGTCTAACATCGGTAGTGGGGAAACTGCTAGAGTCAGTTATTAAAGATGGGATAGCAGCACATTTGGAAAGTGGTGAAATCATTGGACAAAGTCAGCATGGATTTACGAAAGGTAAATCATGTCTGACGAATCTTATAGAATTTTTCGAGGATGTAACTAGTAGCGTGGATAGGGGAGAACCAGTGGATGTGGTGTATCTGGACTTCCAGAAGGCTTTCGACAAGGTCCCACATAAAAAATTAGTATACAAACTTAAAGCACAAGGCATTGGGGGTTCAGTATTGATGTGGATAGAGAACTGGCTGGCAAACAGGAAGCAAAGAGTAGGAGTAAACGGGTCCTTTTCACAATGGCAGGCAGTGACTAGTGGGGTACCCCAAGGCTCAGTACTGGGACCCCAGCTATTTACAATATATATTAATGATCTGGATGAGGGAATTGAAGGCAATATCTCCAAGTTTGCGGATGACACTAAGCTGGGGGGCAGTGTTAGCTGTGAGGAGGATGCTAGGAGACTGCAGGGTGACTTGGATAGGCTGGGTGAGTGGGCAAATGTTTGGCAGATGCAGTATAATGTGGATAAATGTGAGGTTACCCATTTTGGTGGCAAAAACAGGAAAGCAGACTATTATCTAAATGGTGGCCGATTGGGAAAGGGGGAGATGCAGCGAGACCTGGGTGTCATGGTACACCAGTCATTGAAGGTAGGCATGCAGGTGCAGCAGGCAGTAAAGAAAGCGAATGGTATGTTAGCTTTCATTGCAAAAGGATTTGAGTATAGGAGCAGAGAGGTTCTACTGCAGTTGTACAGGGTCTTGGTGAGACCACACCTGGAGTATTGCGTACAGTTTTGGTCTCCAAATCTGAGGAAGGACATTATTGCCATAGAGGGAGTGCAGAGACGGTTCACCAGACTGATTCCTGGGATGTCAGGACTGTCTTATGAAGAAAGACTGGATAGACTTGGTTTATACTCTCTAGAATTTAGAAGATTGAGAGGGGATCTTATAGAAACTTACAAAATTCTTAAGGGGTTGGACAGGCTAGATGCAGGAAGATTGTTCCCGATGTTGGGGAAGTCCAGGACAAGGGGTCACAGCTTAAGGATAAAGGGGAAATCCTTTAAAACCGAGATGAGAAGAACTTTTTTCACGCAGAGAGTGGTGAATCTCTGGAACTCTCTGCCACAGAGGGTAGTTGAGGCCACTTCATTGGCTATATTTAAGAGGGAGTTAGATGTGGCCCTTGTGGCTAAGGGGATCAGGGGGTACGGAGAGAAGGCAGGTAGGGGATACTGAGTTGGATGATCAGCCATGATCATATTGAATGGCGGTGCAGGCTCGAAGGGCCGAATGGCCTACTCCTGCACCTAATTTCTATGTTTCTATGTTTCTATCCCTCTAAACCTGTCCTAACCATATACCTGTCCAAATGTTTCTTAAACATTGTGAGAGTACTTTTGGGATTTTTTGCCAGTTAGGATGTGAGCAGCAGTATTTATGAAGGTTGGAAAATGAGAGTCAGAGGGAGGAAAGGCTCCAGGAGGTGGTGGATTTCAAAATTAGATAACTGAGGGTGTGTGGGGGGGGGGGGGGGGGGGGGGGGGGGGGGGGGGGGGGGGTGTGACACAGAGAATGTTAAGAGAGGAATCAAGGAACTGCAGATGCAGGTTTACTAAAAAAATATGCTTATGTCTACTGTACCATTTCACTATTTTCACTACCTGATTACCATAGAACAGTACAGAACATTAAGTACAGAATGAGAATTATGAAAATTCTTAGTCTAACTTGCTAGCTATAAATGCTGGTACATTAAGAATACATTAAGAATAAGGGGTAGGCAATTTAGGACTGAGACAAGGAAAAACCTTTTTACCCAGAGAGTTGTGAATCTGTGGAATTCTCTGCCACAGAAGGCAGTGGAGGCCAATTCATTGGATGTTTTCAAGAGAGAGTTGGATTTAGCTCTTTGGGCTAATCAAGGGATATGGGGGGGGGGGGGGGGGGAAGCAGGTCCGGGGTACTGATTTTAGATGATCAGCCATGACCATATTGAATGGCTCGAAGGGCCGAATGTCCTACTCCTGCACCTATTTTCCATATTTCTATGTTTACAAGAAACTGCAGATGCTGATTTATACAAAAAAAGACCCAAAGTGCCAGAGTAACTCAGCGAGTGTGGCAGCAACTCAAGTGAACATGGATTGGTGATGTTTCAATACGTAAATCATTCGTCGAGGTAACTCAATGGTTCATTGGTTATTTTATTGTCACATGTACCAATGGTACCATGAAATACATTTATATCAGTGCGAAATTTGCCATACATAAAGCCAATCCCCTATTCAGTACCCCATGCTTACAAACAGCGCACTGAGTCCATTATGTAATAGTCGCCTTTTTGGCAACAAGATTTATTTTCCCCATAATTTCTGATATGTTTCTGTTCAGACTGGGATAATTTTGCTAATTTAAAGATTACATCTGTCACGGGTAGAGTGCTGCAATTTGCATTTAAAGCAGCTACATCTAAGAGAGCTGGTCTGAAGAAAGGTCCCAACTGGAAACATCACCTACCCACGGGTTTAGTTGGCAAACTCAATGCTAGCATTTATTTCAAGATGGCTTGTATACAAAAACAGGGATGTGATGTTGAGACTCTGTAAAGAGCTGGTAAGGCCACATTTGGAATATTGTGAGCCGTTTTGGGCACCATACCTGAGGAAGGATGTGTCGGCTCTGGAGAGGATCCAGAGGAGGTTTACAAGAATGATCCCAGGAATGAGTAGATTAACATACGATGAGTGTTTGTCGGCACTGGGCCTGTACTCGCAGGAGTTCAGAATGAGTGGGGACCTAATTGAAACATCCAGAATAGTGAAAGGCCTGAAAAGAGTGGATGTGGAGAGGATGTTTCCGCTTGTGGGAAAGTCTAGGACTGGACTGTGACCCCTTGGTCCAGAATAAGTAATCACAGTTTAAGGATAAGGGGGAAATCTTTTAGGACCGAGATGAGGAAAACATTTTTCACACAGTGAGTGGTGAATCTCTGGAATTCTCTCCCCCAGAAGGTAGTATAGGCCAGTTCATTGGCTATATTTAAGAGGGAGTTAGATGTGGCCCTTGTGGCTAAAGGGATCAGGGGATATGGAGAGAAGGCAGGTACAGGATACTGAGTTGGATGATCAGCCATGATCATATTGAATGGCGGTGCAGGCTCGAAGGGCCGAATGGCCTACTCCTGCACCTATTTTCTATTTTTCTATGTTCTATGAAGGTCACAACCTCACAATTAACGGACTTTTTTTAGGAGTAATTTCTGAGGGGATGAGGAGTAATTTCTTTAGTCAAAGGGTGGTGAATCTGTGAAATTCATTGCCGCAGACGGCTGTGGAAGCCAAGTCAATGGATATTTTTAAGGCAGAGATAGATAGATTCTAGATTAATATCAATGTCATGGTTATGGGGAGAAGGCAGGAGAATGGGGTTGAGAAAGAGCGATAGATCAGCCGTGATTGAATGGCGGAGAAGACTTGATAGGCCGAATGGCCTAATTCTGCTCCTATCACTTATGAGCATTCTCCAGAGATGCTGGCTAACCTCCTGAGTTACTCAAGCACTTTGTATCTCTTTTAATGCAAAGAGTGAACCTGAGCGATGGAATCAATATGACACCAAAATTACAAGCAGTCCAATTCGGAATCAGAGTTGCAAGGGAGAGGAATGGAGTTGATTATGAACAGAGATGTCACAAGGGCTGAAAACAATGCCTTTGTATTTCCACAATCGGCACTAGAGCTACACACTGGGTATAAAACTGTCTGGATGAAAGGGACAGAAATGTCAACAAAGCCAAATATGAACTGTCACGTTTGACTCAGAGATGCGATTGGATTAAAAAATATAACAAGCTTGTAAATGTGCCCTAGATTCCCTGTCACAGTTATTACATAATCCACGTGGTTAGAATAAGATGAGCTCTCTTTATATAAAGACGAGTCCTAGAAATTGAAATCATCAGCTGTGAAGCCGCCCACAGCATTATTTTCTAATTACCTGAATAAGTCTCCATCAGTACGCAGTCATTATATTCATACGTTTCATCAGCATGACAAAACCTAAAATAGCCGTTTGTTTAGTTTAGAGGCACAGCGCGGAAACAGGCCCTTCGGCCCACCGAATCCGCACAGACTAGCAATCCCCGCACATTAACATTACCCTACGCACACTTGGGACAATTTTACATTTCTACCAAGTCAAATAACCTATAAACCTGTACGTCTGGGGAGTGTGGGAGTGAACCGAAGATCTCAGAGAAAACCCCACGCAGGTCACGGGGGGAACGCACAAACTCCGTACAGACAGCACCCGTTAGTCAGGATCGAACCCGGGACCCTGGCGCTGTGAGGCAGCAACTATACCGCTGCCCCACCGTGTCGCCCAGTGTAGTGAAGGGGACATGGACTTAAAGGATATAATTGTTCTGCATTTAAAGGTACATTATTGATGTGTACGAAGGAACTGCTGATGCTGGTTTACACCGATGATACACAATATGCTGAAGTAACTCAGCGGGACAAGTAGAGAAAAGGAATAGGTGACTCTTTGGGTATAAGGCCTTCTTCACGGGAGGGGAGGGGAACAGACTCCCTCGCCCCTAACTCTCAGTCTGAAGAAGAGTCTCGACATGAAACGTCACCTGTTCCTTCTCTCCAGAGATGCTGCCTGACCTGCTGAGTTACTCCAGCACATTGTGTCCATCTTACTGATGTGTATGTTGCATATGCAATTAAACAAAGTTGCAAATTGGAAATCGATGAATAATTTAAAAATCTCAAGGAATTGCAAATACTAGTTTACAATAAAAATGACATAAAGTGCTGGAGTAACAGTGCATCAGGCAGCATTCCTGAAGAACATGAATAGGTGACGTTTCACATCGGAACTCTTAAGAATCATAGAGACAAACATCGTGGAAACAGGCCCTTCGGCCCAACTTGACCACACCAACCAACATGCCTCATCTACACCAGTCCCACCTGCCTGCATTTGGCCCACATGCCTCTAAAGCCCCTATCCATGTACCTGTTTCAATGTTTCTTAAACATTGCAATAGTACCTGCCTCAACTACCTCCACTGGCAGCTTGTTCCACACACCCACTATCTTTAGGGTAATTAAAAAATCGCAGTCTGAAGCTTAGTTTCATTTATTGTCATGTGTACCGCGCTACGGTGAAGAGCCTGTAGCGAGCTACAGTGAAACGGCACAGTGAAGAAGGATCCTGACCCAAAACATCACCTTATCCATGAATGAATGAATACGTTTATTGGCCAAGTATGTTCACATACAAGGAACTTGCCTTGGTGCTCCACTCGCATGTAACAACACGTATATACAGTAGTAAACAATTAAGAATAAAACATAAAACATGAAAACATTAAGAATAAAACATTATAGTTTGTGAATGAAATAAAATACGAGAACAAAAGGAGGCTACAGAATTTTGGTTATTGAGTAGAGCTACTGCTCGTGGGGAAAAAGCTGTTTTTATGTCTGGCTGTGGCAGCTTTGACAGTCCGGAGTCGCCTTCCAGAGGGAAGTGATTCAAAGAGTTTGTGGCCAGGGTGAGAGGGGTCAGAGATGATCTTGCCCGCTCGCTTCCTGGCCCTTGCAGTGTACAGTTCATCAATGGGGGGAAGGTTGCAGCCAATAACCTTCTCAGCTGATCAGACGATTCGCTGCAGCCTCCGGATGTCGTGTTTGGTGGCTGAGCCAAACCAGACCATGATGGAGAAGATGAGAGACTCTACGATGGCCATATAGAATTGGACATCCATGTATATCAGGGATGCTGCCTGACCCGCTGAATTACTCCAGCACTTTAGGAATCCTTTCTCATCTTCTATTCATGTTGCTCTCTTACCCTTTGCTACCTTTGTAAATCAACATATCTACTTTATTTTAAATTCTCTCTAAATATTATACAGCCTCAGAGGCAAAGACCACAGTTCACTGATTCTCCATTCCATCCTCCCTCTACTTGCAGACAGTGTGAAGATTTTATAAGCACACCGTTATTTTGCATGTCATAGTATTTACAGCTGCGTTACAATCCCTCCAGACTTAACTCCTACACTAAATGAGCTGAAGAACTGTAGATTTTCTCAGCTACAACACATATTTTTTAAAAGGCCTTTGCCAGCATTAATCCACGCAAAGCTGCAGGGCCGGATAACATCCCTGGACGCGTTTTAAGGGACTGTGCTGAGCAACTAAAAGATGGCTTTACAGACATTTTTAACATCTCACTCAGCCAGGCAGTAGTGCCCAACTGTCTCAAAAGTGCCACCATCGTCTAGGTATGTTACAAAACCTACCTGAATCGTCATTGAGAATCTGCCCCAGGCCGTGTGCGCGATTTTGGCGCCGTTTAGAGGGGGGCGGGTTTAAAACGCGATTTTCACTAGGCTGTTGCAATCGAAAATGTTCAGCCCAGTAAATCATTAACGAAAAATCGCTGAAAGACCCCGTCGCAAAAGGTATTATTAGTTTTTATGGCCTTGTATAATAGTTATAGTAGTTTAAAAATCACTCTCTCAACCCGCAACCTCTCGCAGCCCCAGGGTTTTATAAAGCAAACAATTAAAGGTATGTACCTTATTTTTACATTAAAAGGGGCTTCTTAAGAACCCTGTATACAAAGTTTTCTATAGCGAGTAGCCCATTTTGGGCTCTTTATATCCCGCAGTATTTTTCTGGGCATTTGAGGGCACAAATCCAGCGCAATGTGATCGTTCTAAACCAGCGCGTTCACAGGAACCCACTAGAAAGCCGATTTAAAATGGACTTTAATTTACAGCAATTGAACACTAAATTCCTTCCATTTGGCCTATAAATTGATGTAAATGAGATTTCAAAATCATGTTTTATTGTGAATTATTTGTGAATATTATTTGGACACTTAGGCTATTTAAAAATGTTAATCATGTATTAATAAATGGATAGATGTTTAGATCTAGCAATTGAAGTTTGAAATTAGCTACAATTGGGTAACTAACTAATTATATGCTTTAATTTCAGGTCATCCAAGTAAGATTATTTTATATTTGTTTCAGAATGGTTCAATCTATGATAACTGAAAATTTCATTCAGTTCTCTTAATTTTTAAGAAGGTTATGGGCTTTTGACTGTCCATGATCACAGCTTTTTTGTTATGTCCATAGAAAATCAATAGGGAACAAGATGCTAATTTCCGAGTATGAAAATGGCCATAACTTTTTTATTACTTGAGATATGAAAGTGAATTAGGTGTCAAATTAAACTTATTTTTATGCTTTATCTGATGGGATAAATTGCAGACTTGATTTTTTAAATCTCAAAATTTTGTAACATTGCTACATCGTCCCCGTCCCGAAGAAACCCAACCCAGCCTGTCTCAATGACTTTCGTCCAGTGGCTCTCACACCCATACTAATGAAGTGTTTTGAGCGGCTGCTCATGCAGCACATCAAAAACGGTCTCCCTGCCAACCTGGACCCACTGCAGTTCGCTTACAGAGCCAACCGGTCCACAGAGGATACAGTCTCTACAACACTCAACCTCGCACTATCACATCTCGACCGGAAGAATACCTATGCCAGGATCCTCTTCATAGACTTCAGCTCCGCTTTTAATACAATTATCCCACAGCAGCTGGTGGAGAAGCTGAAGCTGTTGAAGGTGGACACTGGCACTTGCAACTGGGTCTTTAACCTTTTGACACAGCGGTAGCAGTCAGGGTGGGCAGTCGGACATCAAGAACCATCGCAGTGAACACTTGCTCACCCCAAGGCTGTGTCCTAAGCCCCCTGCTGTTCAGTCTGCTTATTCATGACTGTACTGCCAGACTCAGCAATAATTATATCAATAGGTTTGCTGATGACACAACAGTGGTGGGTCTCACCAGTGACAACAATGAGTCGGCGTACAGGATGGAGGTGGAGCTGCTCACAGGATGGTGCAGATCTCACAATCTCATCCTCAATGTGGAAAAGACAAAGGAAATGGTGATCGATTTCAGGAGGGCTGGAAAACACCATCACACTCCGCTGCATATTGATGGAGCTGCTGTGGAGATGGTCAGCAGTGTGAAGTTCTTGGGACTTCACCTGGCGGATGACCTGACCTCTACGACCAACACCACAGCAGTGATAAAAAGAGCTCAGCAGCGGCTCCACCCTCTCCGGAGACTAAGGAAAGCAGGTCTCCCTACTGTTCATCTAAGGACTTTCTGCAGGGGCATCATCGAGAGTATATTGACCTACGGCATCACTTCCTGGTTTGGGAGCTGCAAGGCTTATAAGCAAAACCAACTCAACAGGATAGTGAAGACCGCCAGCAGGATCATTGGTGCCCCACTCCCTTTCCTGTTGGAGATCTATCAGAAGCGGAGCATCAGCAGAGCCATCTCCATTATCAAGGACCCCTATCATCCATCACACCACATCTTCTCCATTCTGCCATCTGGGAAGAGGTACAGGAGCATCAGCTGCAAAACCAGCAGGATGCTACACAGGCAATAAGACTGGTTAACGGACTGTGTCCCCTCCCCATATATCATACACCAACACATCTAACCTCGCCCATACTTTGACAGCTAGGCACCTGTCAAAGTAAAGCCACTGTTCGGTCTGAATGTCTGTTTTTATTTCAATTTTTAGGCCTACTTTTAGAAATGGTAATTTTAATTTTTTTAAAGCTATATGTATTTATTCTGTTTTTATTAACCGCACTGATGGGAACTGATTGAGAAACAATTTTTTCGTTTCATCTGTGTATGTAAGCACTCAGTTAAAATGACATTAAAGTAAATATTGAATACTGAATACTATTTTGGTTTAGTTTATTGTCACGTGTACCGAGGTACAGTGAAAAGCTTTTGTTGTGCGTTATACAGTCAGCAGAAAGGCAATACAGGATTACAATCAAGTTATTTAGTATATAGATACATAATAAGGGAATAATATTGAGTGCAAGGTAAAGCCAGCAAAGACCCGGTTATGGATAGCCCGACGATCACCAGAGATAGGTGGTTGTTCCGCACTGCTCTCTGGTTGTGGATGATTCAGTTGCCTGATAGCAGCTTATTTTAACAGCATGTTTTAGTGTTTTGCTCATGATGATGTCCTGATGCTGAAGAGCGTTTAGGGTGGTGTAAGTGGGTGGCATTGTGGCGCAGTGGTAGAGTTGCTGCCTTACAGCGCTTGGAGCGCCGGAGACCCGGGTTCGATCCTGACTACGGGTGCTGCCTGTACGGAGTTTGTACGTTCTCCCCATGACCTTTTCTTGGACCATGTTCTTCGGTCTCCTCCCACACTCCAAAAATGTACAGGTTTGTAGGTTGATTGGCTTGGTGCACGGGTAAATTGTCCCCAGTGTGTGAAGGATAGTGTTAATGTGTGGGGATCACGGGTCGATGTGGGCCAAAGGGCCTGTTTCTGCGCTGTATCTCTAAACTAAACTATTGCTTTATTAAATGTATTTGAACTAATTAACATTAAAAAGAAAACATTAAGAAACAAGAAAAATGAATCATCCTATCATACGTCAGCAGTAAATTTGATAAGGTTCCACATGGTACACAACTCTAGAACGTTAGATTGCATGCGATCCAAGGAGAGATAGCTGAATGGATAGAGAGTAGCTTCAAATCTTATACACCTCTCTCTATATGATCACCCCTCATCCTTGTCTAAGGAATAAAGTCCAAGCCTGCTCAACCTCTCCCTCTAGTTCAGGCCTCGAGACCTGAAAAGTGGCAGAAATTACAGTATAGGATCTGTTCATTATAGAGAATGGCAAGGTGGTAAGTAATGGCTAATGGAACTCCCCTTGTTGCCCGGGGGCGGAACTGATGAGAGTAGAACTGATGAGAGAAGAAGATGAGAGAAGAACGAACCCGACTTGGTTGAGAGCCTCTCAGCGGGACAGGCAGCATCTGTGGAGAGAAGGAATGGGTGGCGTTTCCTTTCTTCGTCTCGACCCGAAACCCATCATTCCTTCTCTTCAGAGATGCTGCCTGTCCCACAGAGTTACTCCAGCATTTTGTCTACCTTTGGTTTAAACCAGCATCTGCAGTTCCTTCCTACATGGTTGAGAGCCTTTCCAATTAGGCAAATCCATTGCTAACAAAAAATTAAGTTATTTCTGAAATAGATGTTGGGACATCAAAATAGGTATAACACAGTCACACAAACTGGGAGAATGAAATAGAATTCTTCAAAGGAGTTAGATGAGATGGAAGAAAAAAACTATGGAACTGCTAACCTTGGTTGCTAACTTAACCTCTTAAATGGAGATGAAGCATTCATGCAGCAGTAGAGTTGTTGCCTTATGGCAGCAGACACCTGGGTTCCTGACTATACGGGTGCTCTCTGTACGGAGTTTGTACGTTCTCCCTGTGACCACCGAGAGAGTGTGAGATTAATCCCTGGTGCTCGTCTGTGGTACAAGGATAAGTAGGAGGAGGCGTCTGAGAGTTATCACCTGGCCTCAGCCTCAGTGCGCCAGACTACCCTGGCACCTCCCTTGTCGGTGGGTTTGATTATAATGTCGGGATTGGTGCAGAGTGAGAGGAGGGGAGGGCTGCCGTTCAGAGGGGGTGAGGTTTGAGTAGGTCAGGGGAGTGGAAACGTTGAGACCATTGATGTCACGCCGGCAGTTAGAAAATAAAAACGTCTAGAGAGGGTAGAAGGCCATTCGGCGGAGTCCAAGAGGAGAGGGACCGGTGGGGATGGGAGACTGGGTGGTGTGGTGGGGTGGTGTGGACTCCTTCCCTTAGAAAAAGGCACAGAGACGGAGGCGACAGAAGAAAAGCTCAAGAAAGGTCTCGCCCCAAAATGTCACCCATTCCTTCTCTCCAGAGATGCTGCCTGTCCCGCTGAGTTACTCCAGCTTTTTGTGTCTATCCCTTTGACCACGTGGGTTTTCTCCAGATGTTCCGGTTCCCTCCAACACTACAAAGACATACAGATTTGTAGGTTAATTTCGCTTCGGTAAAAATTGGAAATTGTCCCCAGTGTTTAGGATAGTGTTAGGTGGGCCGAAGGGCCTGTTTCTGCGCTGTATCTTGAAGCAGTCAAGAAAGAAAGATTAAAATATGGGCCATGTGAAAGTGACACCAGTGTGGTTACTGACAGCAAAACTGATGAAACATCTATACAGTCATAAATATATTGGAAAAAGAGAGGTAGAACTGACAACAGGTGAGCAGCACTTCAATTGAAAGAAAAGGCAAAGGATAACAGCAAAGGAGTATAACACTTTGAGAGGAATAGATAGGGTAAATGCACAGTCTTTTACCCATAGTAGGGGAATCAAAAACCTGAGGACATAGGTTTAAGATGAGGGGGAAAAATTTAACAGGAACGCAAGGGGTAATTTTTTTATACCCAAAGGGTGGTGGGTGGATGGAACAAGCTGCCGGAGGAGGTAGTTGAGGCAGGGACTATCCCAACGTTTAAAAAACATTTGGACAAGTACATGGATTGGACAGGATTGGAGGGATATGGGTCAAACACAGGGAGGTGGGACTACTATAGATGGGGCATGTTGGTCGCTATGGGCAAGTTGGGCCGAAGGACCTGTTTCATTCTGTATCACTCTATGATATTCAAGCCAATCTCATGTGGAAAGGAGGTTGAAGTGGGACTACATATAAATTAAGGCAGAGGTGTCATAATATAATTGGGGAATATTCAACAAAGGATTAAAGCACAGCATGACCAAATGGGCAAATTAAAATGCCATTAATATTTTGAACCAGATTCTGACACTGGAAGGCATTTTACATCAACACCATTTTATTTAATTCTGCTTTATGTATTCTGCTTAATATTTATTATTCTCATTACGGTCTGTAGTAATTTATTCAGACCACAGGCAGATGCTACATTAGCAAAATAAATATATCATGAGTCATAGGCTATACTACTGCAAAGGGGATAAGATATCTACTCAGCAAGTAAACAGAGCAACGGCAATCACTAAATTAATTAAGAGTCTATTGTTTTGATAACAGAGAGGAATTTAATTTAAGAGAGGAAACCACCAACAGATAAGGGTATACAACAGGGCGCGGCGGTAGAGTTGCTACCTTACAGCTCCAGAGACCCAGGTTCAATCCTGACTACGGCTACTGTCTGTACGGAGTTTATACGTTCTACGGTAAGAATTGTAAATTGTCCCTAGTGTGTAGGGTAGGACTAGTGTATGGGGATGGCTAGTCGGCGCGGAGTCGGTGGGCCAAAGGGCCAGTTTCTACTAGTTAAAAACTATAAAAATCTTGAAAGAACATAAATCAGTGTTTGACCGTCCAATGCAAGGAATTGCAAGGAGTTGCAACCATTCCTTCTAATTTTTGGTTTAAAAATTGATCTCCAATTTCCAAATGCTGCATAAATGTCAACCTCTGCCAGGAATTCTCCTGCATTATCCTAACATCAGAGAGTCAGTCAGAGTCAGAGTCAGAGTCAATTTAATTGTCATTTGGACCCCTGGAGGTCCAAACGAAATGCCGTTTCTGCAGCCATACATTACACACAAATAGACCCCAGACACAACATAATTACATTTAACATAAACATCCATCACATAGCTGTGATGGAAGGCCAAATAAAGTTATCTCTCCACTGCACTCTCCCCCCCCCCCGATGTCAGAGTCAAAGTCAAAGCCCCCGGCTGGCGATGGCGATTGTCCCGCGGCCATTAAAGCCACGCCGGGTGGTGCGAGGTCGCACACCGGGTCTTGGTGTTAGAGCCCCCGGTGTGCGCTCGCAGAGTCCGCGGCCATTCCAGCCGCGCGGGGCAGTGGTGTCAGGCCCCGCTCCAGGAGCTCTTCAACCCCGCACTCGGGCGGGAGAAGTCGCCGTTGCAGGAGCCCTGAGAAGCGGTCTCCCTCCAGGGAGCCGTGGGCTCCCGGTGCCGTTGTCCACAGACCCGCAGCAGCAGCCTCCGACTCTCCGGTAGCAGCAGCAGCAGCAGCAGCAGCAGCAGCAGCGCTCCTCCACCGCTCCACCCGCTCCGGACTCGGCCAGCTCCACGACGGCAACGGTGAGTCGACACCTGAGTCCCCGGCTTCTTCCTGTTGGAGGCCGCTCCTCGTTGCGGCCTCAACGACACCTGAGACCCGACGAGAAAAGGTCGGGTCTCCAGTGCAGGGAGAGATTCAAAAGTTTCCTCCCCCCCTCCCACCCCACCCCCGCCCCCCCCACACACACACACCCCAACATAAAATAACAAAAACTACATAAAAACACAGACAAAAAATAATAAAAACGCGGACAGGCTGCAGAGGCCGCTGCTGGCCAGAGCCGCGCCGCCCACCGGAAATGTCAACATAGAGCAAACGGAACTGAATTCCAGAGATGTGTGAGTGAGGGTGACTAGCTGTAACATGAAGGCAACGTCTGACCAAATATAGCCTCAAAGCATCAGATGAAAACTTTCCTTCAAAAACATAGAACAGTATTGAAGATAGACACAAAAAACTGGAGTAACTCAGCGGGACAGGAACGGGTGACGTTTCGAGGGTCGAGACCCTTCTTCAGACTGAAAGTCCCGGGAAAGGGAAACGAGAGATATAGACGATGATGTAGAGCAGGGGTTCCCAACCTTTTTTGTCCCGTTTACCCCTGGCAACTTTAATAGCACATAACTATGTTATTTCACTTATTTATGAAGTTCAAGTTCAAGTGAGTTTATTGTCATGTGTCCCTGTATAGGACAATGAAATTCTTGCTTTGCTTAAGCACACAGAAAATAGTAGGCATTTACTACAAAACAGATAAATGTGTCCATATACCATGATATAAATATATACACACATGTATAAATAAACTGATATTTAGTATTTGATGTATCTAACCTGGGAAGAGGATTCTGACTGTCTATCCTGAACTACTAACTACCCTGTTGGTGACCCTCGGATTATCTTTACTGGCTTTACCTTGCACTAAACGTTATTCCCTTATCATGTATCTGTACACTGAGAATGGCTCAATTGTGATCATGTATTGCCTTTCTGCTGACTGGTCAGCATGCAACAAAAGCTTTTCATTGTGCCTCAGTACAACAAACTAAATTAAACTATCTATGCCTCTCATAATGTTAAATATTTTGGCTGGAGATATTCCTGGCATTGAAGAAGATGTCTTGTGATTTTTGGAAGTCATTCATCTCAACACAAGACACTGCCGCAATAGTTTCTCCAGGCAATATCTCATGGCCACGACATTGAGTGGTCCCTTCACAGACCTTCACTCATGAAGACCAGAAGCAGTATGGACAATATTACCAGGCAGGTAATATTCACAGCGACATCTACATCTCATTCACTGACCATCTCCATAAGGATGCCAAACCACTTCCTTGCAATCATGCTTGACTAATCTTTTGGAATTTTTTGAGGATATAACCTGTAGAATGGATAAGGGAGAGACAGCAGATGTGGTGTATCTGGACTTTCAAAAAGCATTTAATAAGGTCCCACACAAAAGATCAGTGTGCAAAATTAGAGCACATGGTTTTGGGGGTAGCGTATTGATGTGGATAGAGAACTGGTTGGCAGACAGGAAGCAAAGAGTCGGAATTAACAGGTCCTTTTCAGAATGGCAGGCAGTGACCAGTGGGGTGCTGCTGGGACCCCAGTTGTTTACAATATATATATTAATGATTTAGACGAGGGAATTAAATGTGACATCTCCAAGTTTGCGGATGATACAAAGCTGGGTGGCAGTGTGAGCTGTGAGGAGGATGCTATGAAGCTGCAGGATGACTTGGATAGGTTGGGTGAGTGGGCAGAAACATGGCAGATACAATATAATGTGGATAAATTTGAGGTTATCCACTAGTGGCAAGAACAGGAAGGCAGATTATTATCTGAAAGGTGTCAGATTAGGAGAAGGGGAGGTGCAACAAGACCTGGGTGTGCTTGTAAGTCAGTCACTGAATGTAAGATGTAAGCAGTACAGCAGGCTGTGAAGAAAGCATGGTGGCCTTCATTGCAAGAGTTTAGGAGCAAGAAGGTCCTACTGCAGTTGTACAGGGCCCTGGTGAGACCGCACCTGGAGTATTGTGGGCAATGTTGGTCTCCTAATTTGAGGAAGGACATTATTGCTATTGAGGGAGTGCAGCGTATGTTCACCAGGTTAATTCCCGAGATGGCAGGACTGACATATGATGAAAGGATGGGTCGACTGGGCTTGTATTCACTGGAATTTAGAAGGATGGGGGGATCTTATAGAATCATATAAAATTCTTAATGGATTGGACAGGTTAGATGCAGGAAAAATATTCCCGACGTTGGGGGAATCCAGAACCACAGTTTAACAATAAGGGATAGACCATTTAGGACTGAGATGAGGAAAACCTTTTTCACCCAGAGAATTGTGAATCTGTGGAATTCTTTGCCACAGAAAGCAGTGGGGGCCAATTCACTGGATGTTTTCAAGAGAGAGTTAGATTTAACCCTCAGAGCTAACGGAATCAAGGGAATTGGGGGAAAAAAGCAGAAACGGGGGTACTGATTTTAGATGATCAGCCATGATCATATTGAATGGCGGTGCTGGCTCAAAGTTTCGAATGGCCTAGTCCTGCACCTATTTTTCTATGTTCTATGTTTCAAAATTCATCGACTAAGCAATATATGCGGGCATTGTTAGTGAGGCCCATGTTCAGTGAATATCTAGTGAATACATTTTAATATGTCTCAACCCTATTCTCTTGCCTCTCCCCATAACCCCGACACCAGTACTAATCAAGAATCCATCTGTCTCCACCTTCACAATGTCCATTGACTTGGCCTCCACAGTCTTCTGTGGCAATGAATCCCACACATTCACCAACCTCTGACTACAGAAATTCTTCTTCATCTCCTTTCTAAAGGTACGTCCTTTTACTCTGACGCTATGATGTAGAAATTGACTTGGAACATGTTTTGGCCGTTGGAATGAAGACTTAACAAGGTAACCAAAGATGTCAATAAAATTAGTTTGAGAATTTCAAAACATAACAGAGGATGTTCACGACATAAATACAAGATTACATGAACTTACTGGTGTCCTTCAAACTACTCGAGGAAGACAGGGCACAGGAGGATGAGGGGTGATCTTATAGAAGTGTATAAAATCGTCAGAGAGATAGGGAAAATGCAGTATTTTACCAAGTAGGGGAATCGAGAACCAGAGGACATGGGTTTAGGGTGAGGGGGAAAGATTTAATGGGAACCTGAGGGGCAGCATTTTATACATAAAGGGTGGCACGAGCTGCCGGAGAAGGTTGTTGAGGCTGGTACTATCACACAGTTTTAAGAAATGTTTAGACAGGTATATAGATAGGATAGGTTTTGAGGGAGGTGGGACTAGTGTAGATCGGGCATGCTGGTTGGCGTGGGCAGGTTGGGCCGAAGAAGTTGTTGAAGTCATGGACTCTGTGACTTCTACAAGGTATTGGAATAGTGAGGGAGAAGAGAACTTATTTCATAAGAACAGAACTAGGCCATTTGAATCATCATGCCTGTCCTTTTATTTTATTTAATCTTGGTTGATTTGCCCTTCAGTGAATATACCTGCTTGGCTCCATTTCCTTCGCAAACCCATCAGTTGCGCTCTTCAACATTCAAATTGTCTCACTCTGTACAACTAATGAACAATGCAGTTGATCAAGAAACGGCAGTCTACTTTGATGAGATGCCCTCTCACATAGACTGACAGACCAGAACTAATTGCTAGTTATGCTCTGTCATTTCAGTAGGCACTCAGATGAAATGAATTGCCACAATGGCCTTTATTGTTTCTGCATGGTTATCAAATGATAAATCCGCAGATGCCAACATATTCAACTGAAAAGAACTGAAAATACTATTCACGCTGCTAATTTGTAAATTGAAAAATGGACTGTATGGGAAGTCTACATGGGCAGTCATGAGCTACTATCTACCACTTTGGAGACCCTCGGACTATCCTTGATCAGACTTTACTGCCTTATCTTCCGTTAAACGTTATTCCCTTATCATGTATCCGTACTCTGTGAACGGCTCGATGGTAATCATGTATTGTCTTTCTGCTGGCTGGTTAGCAGGTAACAAGAGCTTTTCGCTGTACCTCGATACACATGACAATAAACAAAACTAAAAAGGAACCTGAGACAGAGATGCCAATTTTTACAACCTTGTCTCAACACACAATTTTCCCGAAGGCTTTCCAAAGTTGGAAAGGCTACAGAGAGGATGTACGAGGATGATGCCAGGACACGAGGGCCTGAGCTATAGGGAGAGGTTGAGCAGGCTGGGGCTTTTTTCCTTGGAGCACAGGAGGATGTGGGGTGATCTTATAGAGGTGAACAAAATCGTAAGAGGAATAGATCGGAATACAGGCACAGAGTCTCTTGCCCAGAGTAGGGGAATCGAGAACCAGAGGACATAAGTTTTATTGTGAAGGCGCAAAAGATTTAACAGGAATCTGAGGGGATAACATTTTCACACAAAGAGTTTCAGGTGAATGGACCAAGCTACCAGAGGAGGTAGTTGAGGCAGGAACTATCGCAACGTTTAAGAAACAATTAGATAGATACATGGATAGAATGGGTTTAGAGAACATAGGCCTTCACTGCCTTCTGAGGCAGAAAATTCCACAGATTCACAACTCTCTTGGTGAAAAAGTTTTTCCTCATCTCCGTTCTAAATGGTTTACCCATTATTCTTAAACTATGGCCCCTGGTTATGTACTCCCCCAACATTGGGAACATGTTTTCTGCCTCTAGCATGTCCAAACCCTTAATCATCTTATATGTTTCAATAAGATCCCCTCTCACCCTTCTAAATTCCAGAGTATACAAGCCCATATCCCCTCACCACTATTTTTAAGAGCCCTATCTAGCTCTCTCTTGAAAGCATCCACAGAACCTGCCTACTGTGTTTATATTAAATAATCAATACATGATTATCCTCTAGCCATTTGCACTATTAGAGTCACATGGGAACCCCATGTTCAGACATTATTATTATGGCAAGGCACCGCTACAACGGCATTGTTACTGCCCTCAGCATTAATATTACATAAGTGGTTAGGAACTGTAATTACTGATCGCAGGCCAGCATTACTTAATGGGACATTTTAAAGGGAACATCTTAAAGGGAACAAACATTATGTCCACAGATGGTGCTGGAAGCCACTGTGCCAAGAGTATCACAAGTCACAGAACTAAGCACGGTGGCGCAGCAGTAGAGTTACTGTCATTCAGCACTTGCAGTGCCGGAGACCCGGGTTCGACCCCGACTATGGGTGCTGTCTGTACGGAGTTTGTACGTTCTCCCAGTGACCTGCGTGGGTTTTCTCCAAGATCTTTGGTTTCCTCCCACACTGCAAAGACGTGCAGGTTTGTAGGTCAAGTGGCTTGGTATGTGTAGGATAGTGCTAATTTGCAAGGATCACTGGTCAGTGCAGACTCGGTGGGCTGAAGGACCTGTTTCCGTGCTGTATTTCTAAATTAAACTAAACTAACCTAAGCCAGCCTCCTGATTATGAGATGTTAACAAAATCATGCAAGGAATAGATCGGGTAGATGCACAGAGTTCATAAGTTATAGGAGCAAAATTAGGCCGTTCGGCCCATCAAGTCTACTCTGCCATTCAATCATGGTTGATCTATCTTTCCCTCTCAACCATATTCTCCTGCCTTCTCCCCATAATCCCTGACATGCAAACTAATCAAGTTTTTTGCCCAGAGTAGGGGAATTGAGGACCAGAGGACAGAGGTTGAAGGTAAGGGGGGGAAAGATTTCATAGGAACCTGAGGGGTAACTTTTTCACACAAAGGTGGGTGTATGGAACAAGCTGCCAGAAGAGGTGCTTAAGGCAGGGACTATCCCAACATTTAAGAAACAGTTAGACAGGTACACGGATAGGAGCGGTTTGGAGGGATATGGACCAAATGCGGGCAGGTGGGACTAGCGTAGCTGGGACATTCCACACTGCATTACTCTTATGTCTCTGAGACTATAACATCTCGTAAATCTTCTCTGCACCCTTTCCAGCTTGAAAATCCACCTTAAATCTACTTGCTCTAATTGTTAATCCCTTTACCCTGTATCTGTACACTGTGGACGGCTCAATTGTAATCATGTATAATAATAATAATGATAATAAACTTTATTACGGACTCAAGGTCCAGACAAGGGGCAACGTTACATTAAAAACGCATTGCATATCAAATACATATAAAATCTTGGTATATCACATAAAAACATCATAATTTATATATTTTTTAAACACAATACTTGTTAAAAATCCAGATTAAAAGATGATCAATGTCCTACAACGAGACAACGATACCAGTGTCTTCACAGCTGGGATTTGTAGCGTGTAGTGCTAACCCTTATGTTTGTCAATGCCACAATAAGCACATTTTTAGAGTCATTTATCCTGCAAATGAATTTATACATGTGGTGTCTTAGGATAGCTTCTAAAGTACTGACTCCTGCAGCCACAAACATATTACTGGCACTACACCATCGTTATATGCCACCTTTAGTCTCTGCATACTTGTCTTTAAATAGTTCAACTACAGGTGCGCAGTGTAGAGTGGTGTGCAGTATGCTCTAAATAGCGACATCTTCACCACATCTGCACACGCACCAAATTTACGCAAGAGGATATTCGCCTGTACATACAGCATGCGTCGTTGCCTATAAATATCCTCATCATCTGTCATTTGTTCTGTAATAATATGCCCTAGATATTTTATCTTATTACAGACACTAAGATTGTTGTCAGACAATTTAAAACCAGGATATTTTAGGCATTTATCCTCTTTGGTTCTACAGATCATAACAGCACTCTTACTAGCATTATATTTTTACGTCATGTTCCACACGATACACAGAACATATAGTAAGGAGCTGCTGGAGACCAGCGCTAGATGGACTAAAGACCACAAGATCATCTGCATAAATAATATGGTGCACTAAAATATTACCAATCACGCACCCAGTGTTACAGGCTTTCAATTGTTTAGACAGATCATCAATATATAGATTAAAAAGGACTTGGGACAAAATTCCCCCTTGTGCAACACCATTGCTAACCCCAAATGGGGCTGAGACCCTATTGCCCCATTTTATTTGCATAGTCTGGTGGGCATACCAGTAGGCCAGAATCCTAACAATGTATTCAGGCACCCCTCTTTGACTCATTTTACCAAGCAGCTAGTCCGTGCCGAACACGTATTCTCCCCTAGTCCCATATACCTGCGCTCAGACCATAACCCTCCATTCCTTTCCGGTCCATATAACTATCCAATTTATTTTTAAATGATAAAAACGAACCTGCCTCCACCACCTTCACTGGAAGCTCATTCCACACAGCCACCACTCTCTGACTAAAGAAGTTCCCCCTCATGTTACCCCTAAACTTCTGTCCCTTAATTCTCAAGTCATGTCCCCTTGTTTGAATCTTCCCTACTCTCAGTGGGAAAAGCTTATCCACGTCAACTCTGTCTATCCCTCTCATCATTTTAAAGACCTCTATCAAGTCCCCCCTTAACCTGCTTCGCTCCAAAGAATAAAGCCCTAACTTGTTCAACCTTTCTCTGTAACTTAGTTGCTGAAACCCAGGCAACATTCTAGTAAATCTCCTCTGTACTCTCTCTATTTTGTTGACATCTTTCCTATAATTTGGCGACCAAAATTGTACACCATACTCTAGAATTGGCCTCACCAATGCCTTGTACAATTTGAACATTACATCCCAACTTCTATACTCAATGCTCTGATTTATAAAGGCCAGCACGCCAAAAGCTTTCTTTACCACCCTATCTACATGAGATTCCACCTTCAGGGAACTATGCACAGTTATTCCTAGATCCCTCTGTTCAACTGCATTCCTCAATTCGCTACCATTTACCATGTAAGTCCTATTTTGATTTGTCCTGCCAAGATGTAGCACCTCACACTTATCAGCATTAAACTCCATCTGCCAACTTTCAGCCCACTCTTCCAAATGGCCTAAATCTCTCTGTAGACTTTGAAAATCTACTCCATTATCCACAACACCACCTATCTTAGTATCATCTGCATACTTACTAATCCAATTTACCGCACCATCATCCAGATCATTGATGTATATGACAAACAACAGTGGACCCAACACAGATCCCTGTGGCACCCCACTAGTCACTGGCCTCCAACCTGACAAACAGCCATCCACCATTACTCTCTGGTATCTCCCATTCAGCTACTTTTGAATCCATCTTGCTATTCCACCATTAATACCCAACAATTTAACCTTCTTAACCAACCTTCCATGAGGAACCTTGTCAAAGGCCTTACTGAAGTCCATATATACAACATCCACTGCTTTACCCTCATCAATTTCCCAAATAACCTCTTCAAAAAATTCAAGAAGATTAGTCAAACATGACCTTCCAGGCACAAATCCATGTTGACTGTTCCTAATCAGACCCTGTTTATCCAGATACTTATATATATTATCTCTAAGTATCCTTTCCATTAATTTGCCCACCACTGACGTCAAACTAACAGGTCTATAATTGCTAGGTTTACTCTTAGGCCCCTTTTTAAACAATGGAACAACATGCGCAGTACGCCAATCCTCCGGCACTATTCCCGTTTCTAATGACATTTGAAATATTTCTGTCATAGCCCCTGCTATTTCTACACTAACTTCCCTCAATGTCCTAGGGAATATCCTGTCAGGACCTGGAGACTTATCCACTTTTATATTTCTGAAAAGTGTCAGTACTTCCTCTTCTTTGAATCTCATAGTTTCCATAGCTACTCTACTTGTTTCCCTTACCTCACATAATTCAACATCCTTCTCCTTGGTGAATACCGAAGAAAAGAAATTGTTCAATATCTCCCCCATCTCTTTTGGCTCTGCAGATAGCTGTCCACTCTGACTCTGTAATAGACCAATTTTATCCCTCGTTATCCTTTTGCTATTAATATAGCTGTAGAAACCCTTTGGATTTACTTTCACCTTACTTGCCAAAGCAACCTCATATCTTCTTTTAGCTTTTCTAATTTCTTTCTTAAGATTCTTTTTACATTCTTTATACTCCTCAAGCACCTCATTTACTCCATGCTGCCTATAATTATTGTAGATCTCTCTCTTTTTCCGAACCAAGTGTCCAATTTCCCTTGAAAACCATGGTTCTTTCCAATTTTTACTATTTCCTTTCAACCGAACAGGGACATAAAGATTCTGTACTCTTAAAATTTCACCTTTAAATGTCCTCCATTTCTCTTCCACATCTTTCCCATAAAACAAACTGTCCCAATTTTTGTTGTCATTGAGAGAATTGAGTTTGTCCAAGTCTTGCTTCGCTAAGAATGTCTCTTGCATGCATAGTATGTCACAGTTCTCCAGGAGGTTGTCAACAACTGAGCGGCAAGCTTTATCCCCTGCGCTCTGGCCCAAACGCAGGCCACGACAATTGTACGATAGTACTCGAATGTTCATTTAGCGAGACTAGTGAGTGCCCCTAGCACCAGCAGGTATACTCATTCCCCCCACAGCAGGCCCGGTGCTTGATCAGATGACTCCAATCCTGCGCGGCTCGTATAGTCTTTCCGCTGACAGGATAGCACACAACAAAAGCTTTTTACTGTACCTCGGTTATACGTGACAATAAACGAAACTCAAATAAAAAGGACGTGTGAATGAAATGCCTGATGCATTAGTCGCTGCAGAAAGCCCGAGTTTATTGAGAAAGAGCACGGAGTCATCCAGCTCCAATCGTACAAGCAGCAAACTTATGCTGGTGGAACTCAGCGGCTCAAGGAATTGCTAACACTTCAGGTTAAAACCGTGCTTCAGGACTAAGTGGAGTTAGCCAGCAAGGTAGCCTGTATAAAGAAGAGAGGGGGAGTGGTGAGACACGGGCCAGTGGTGGATGCAAAGGGATGAAGGATGATGAGGGCAGTTGGAATTAGGTTTGGGTGGATTTGCAAGACAGAGGCAGCTGGATAATGGATGGGCACAAAAGTGGGTGGGTTTGCAGATAGTGAAGATGGTTGTCAAAAATTGTAGCGGGATCTTGATCGGTTGGGCCTATAAGATATTACATATCTTTCATTCATTTGTTCCATATCTCTCTCTATATCACTGTCTATATCTCTTGTTTCCCTTTCCCCTGACTCTCAGTCTGAAGAACGGTCTCGACCTGAAACGTCACCTATTCCTTTTCTCCAGAGATGCTGCCTGACCCGCTAAGTTAACGCCAGCTTTTTGTGTCTACCTTTGGTGAAATTAGTAGATGGGTTGAACTGAGAGGGGGAAGAGGAGGGTGAGAGGTGACGATGGGGGGTGTAAAAACTGTAATATTCTGTCCGATGCAGATGACTCAGATTCTGGATAATTCTTTTTTAAAAAGGCTGAATATTCACAAGTTGGAAAACCTTTTTTGGCATTTGCTATTGGTCTGGTGTTTTCCACCCATTTTGGACAAGGGAGTACATTTGTGGCGACAACACAATGAGCTAAATGTTTGCAACGGAGAGGAAGAATTTCTTAGTAGAATGGAGATGAGTAAGCAGCAGCTAGGGAGAAAATCTCAGATGACAGAACCATACATGAGCTCATTCACTAAGAGTGGTGACGTATTTCAAATGGAGAAACTCGAGATTAAAACAGTTTATGTGCATAGATTGAAGACTCGCATATCTATTTCACCAACGTAGCTTCCTAAATTGGCTCCGGTATGCTGCCAAAATATAGACCCAGATATTTATTCATCCTGGACTCAATACGCTCTTGGCTGACTTCCCATTTTCTTGAGCTTGTTTAAAACTCTGCTCCCTATATCTTGTGGCAGGAAGGAACACCAAAGATAGACACAAAACGCTGGAGTAACTCAGCGGGTCAGGCAGCATCTCCGGAGAAAAGGAATAGGTGACCCTTCTTCAGGCCTAAGGGCCTGATTCCCTTCTGTATACTTCCATATTCTAATTCTGGCCCTAAAGCCTTGCTCATTTGGACACGTCTCCATATTACGAAGGTGCCTAAAACCCACCTCCTTGACCAGACTTCGGTCACCTATCCTAACGTCTTTCTCTCTTGCTCATGACTAATCTTCAGTTTTGTTCAGTCACTTGTAAAACATAATTGGGTTCAAAATACCAAGGGGAGTTTCATAGTAGCTGAATTAGCAAAGGCAGAACCCCAAGTTGCTTTATGGTTAAATTTTAATCGATTTTTCACTTGTTCCTCTAAAATGTTATGATAATGTCCCCCTTAAATGCCCTGGGCATTCCATTATGTACAAAGAACTGCAAGCATGCAGATTGATATCGTGGTAAAATAATTTTGAATGCACATCAATATAAAACTAGCAAAATAACTAATCCTAACCTGATGTGCAACAAATCATAGAATCACACAGCATGGAAACAGGCACGTTGGCCCAGCTTGCCCACACTGACCAACACGTAGCGTCCACATTAATCCCACTTGCCTCCGCCCCCCCCAAAATTGACCTATCCATGTACCTGTCTAAAAGTCCCTTCCTCAACTACTTCCACTGGTAGCTCACCACCCTCTGCGTGAAATGTGAAGAAATGCAAAATCCCAGGCTAGATATGTACAAGATAGGGCGGCACAGTGAAGCAGCGGTGGAGTTGCTGCCTTACAGTGCCAGAGACCCGGGTTCAATTCTGACCACGGGTGCTGTCTGTGCGGAGTTTGAATATTCTCCCCATGACCAGGGGTTATGGGGAGAAGGCAAGAGAATGGGGTTGAGAGGGAAAGATAAACAAGTCATGATTGAATGAATGGAGGAGTAGACTTGATGGGCCGAATGGCCTGATGCTGCTCCGATAACTTATGATCATGTGGGTTTTATCCGGGTGCTCCGGTTTCCTCCCACATTCCAAAAACGTGCAGGTTTGTAGATTATTTGGCTTCTGTAAATTATCCCCAGTGTGTAGGATAGAATTAGTCACAGAAAGCTATGGAGGCCAATTCAATGTATATTTTTAGGTGGAGATTGATAGATTCTTAACTGTACGGGTGTGAAAAGTTATGGGGAGAAGGCAGGAGAATAAGATTGAGAGGGAAATATAGATCAGCCATGATTGAAAGGCAGAGTAGACTTGATGGGCTGAATGGTGTAATTCTGCTTCTATAACTTATGAAGTTATGACACAAGGTGTTATGTGGAGTGATTTTAAAAGTGATTATTGCATGAATCAATGCACAACATAGTACGGGTGATCGCAGAACGGCGTGGACTTTGTGGGCCGAAGGGCCTGTTTCCACGCTGTATCTCTAAACTAAACTGTATCTCTAAACCAGGTTAGAAGGTCGTCAGATAATCTGCTGGGTGTTCCAGTCACATATAGAGGTAAAACAATTTTGTTAATGGAAGAACGAAAACCATCATTGCTAAAAATTAATCATGGGAGACACAGTTATTAACAACAAGCTCTCATCTAGCACACTGAGTATATCATAACCGCCAGAGTTCACAATTTAACGTGATTCATTCCAGCTACACAATTTGCACTGCAGTGTCAATGTCCGATGTTAAATTGGAATCTTAAATCTGCTCTTGACAAAATGAACATGAACCTAAATAGGCAATCATAAATGGATTGGATGTTGAAAAGGATTAGAGCAAGTTATCATTTTCTTGCAGAGATGTGCCTAGCCGAGAGGAACCCTTGTTAAACATCACATGTGCATTTAATGGAACATAATATGTGAATGGATTTTTAAAAACTAATCTTCTGTTCCGTTCATTGACTGGTAAAACATAATTGAGTCCAAGGTGTCAAACCTGGTTCCATAGCTGCTGAATTAGCGAACACAGAATCCAAGTTGTTTTATAAAAGGTGTTTAAATTTAGATTGGAAGCTACTTTTAAGTTGACCGTCAGGGCACGATTGTGCAAAAACGATTACAATTTAATCCACTCTGTGCAAAGATAACACAGGAAAAATGTCTCATTAACTTGCAAAACTGAAACTGGGAGAGGATGGAACAAGAAATATTGAACTAATTAAAAGAAAGTGAAATAGCTAGAGAGGACCATTTAGAGTCATAGAGTCATCGAGTGATACAGCATGGAAACAAGCCCTTCGGCCCAACTTGGCCATGCTGACCAACATGTCCCATCTACACTAGTCCCACCTGCCTGCGTTTGGCCCGTATCCCTCTTAACCTACTGAATCCATGCACCTGTCTAAATGTTTCTTAAACGTTGCAATAGTAAAAGCCTCGACTACCTCCGCGCAGCTTGTTCCATACATCCACCACCCTTTGTGTGAAATAGTTACCCCTCAGATTCCTATTACATCTTTTCCCCTTAACCTTGAACCAATGTTAAGGACACCAGAAGCATGTGGCAGGGTGTCAGGGACATCACTGACTACAAGAGCAGCCCCGCCTGCCCCCACGGTGATATCACACTGGCCAACGAGCTAAACACCTTCTTTGCCCGCTTCGAAACTGGCAACACCACCAGGAGTGGAATAACCCCGGCCATGGCGGAGGGACAGGCCTTAACACTGAGCACTCAGGAGGTACAGTGCGCTCTGCGTAGGATCAATCCACGCAAGGCTGCAGGCCCGGATGGAGTCCAGGGAAGGGTACTAAAGGACTGTGCTGTACAGCTGGCGGAGGTATTCACGAGAATCTTCAATCTGTCTCTATCTCTGGCAACCGATCCCCAAGTGCCTGAAAACAGCCACCATAGTGCCGGTGCCGAAAAAGTCTAAAGTCACCAACCTGAACGAGTACCGCCCGGTTGCCCTAACTCCAATCCCAATGGTGCTTCAAAAGGCTGGTCCACTCCCACATCAAATCCAGCATCCCTGCCTCACTGGACTCTCATCAATTTGCATACAGGGCAAATAGATCAACAGAGGATGCCATCTCTCTGGCTCTTCAAACTGTCCTGACTAACCTGGACAGACAGGGCACGTACGTGAGGATGCTCTTCATTGACTATAGCTCTGCATTCAATACGGTCATCCCCACCAAGCTCACCACCAAACTCCACCAGCTAGGCCTCAGCTCGCCGATATGCGATTGGATCCTGAACTTTCTGACGGAGCGACGCAGGCAGTGAGAACGGGCCTGCATCTGTGCATCTACCTGATCTATTCCTCTCATGATTTTGTATACCACTATAAGATCACCCCTCATCCTCCTGCGCTCCAAGGAATAGAGACCCAGCCTACTCAACCTCTCCCTATAGCTCACACCCTCCTAGCAACATTCTCGTAAATCTTCTCTGTACCCTTTCCAGCTTGACAATATCTTTCCTATAACATGGTGCCCAGAAATGAACACAATACTCTAATAGTGGTCTCACCAACGCCTTATATAACTGCAACCTCCCAACTTCTATACAGGCATAATATAGTTTAGTTTAGTTTATTATCACGTGTACCGAGATACAGTGAAAAGGTTTTTGTTGCATGCTATCCAGTTAAAGAAAACACAACACATAATAACAATCAAACCCTCCACAGTGCAGAGATAAAGGATAAGATACTACATTTAGTGCAAGATTAAGTTTGATAAAGTAAAAATAAAGATATTTCAAAGGTCTCCAATGATGTACAATGAAAAGCTGTTCGTTGCGTGCTAACCAGTCAGTTGAAAGGCTATATATGATTACATTTAAGCCGTCCACAGTGTACAGATACACAATACAGAGAATAACGTGTAGTGCAAGATAAAAACCAGTAAAGTACAATTAAAGATAGTCCGGGGGTCACCAATGAGTTGGGTAGTAGCTCAGGACAACTCTCGGGTTATTGGTAGGATGGGAAGCAAACTCCCGGGTTGTTGCGAAGCAAAAAGGGCTGTTGAGCCAAAACCAAAGAGGCCAACATCAGGCAACGCCATTGTAGTGGGAGACTCCATTGTGAGAGGTACGGACAGGGGTTTCTGCGGCAACAGACGGGATTCGAGGATGGTGTGCTGCCTTCCTGGTGCCAGGATCCAGGATGTCATGGACAGAGTGCAGAAAATCCTCAAGGGCGAAGGTGAACAGCCGGAAGTGGTAGTGTATGTCAGCACAAACGATGTCGGAAAGAAGAGGATGAATATTCTGCAGCGTGACTTTAGAGAGCTCGGAAAAATGCTGAAAAGCAGAACCTCCAGGGTTGTTATCTCCGGTTTGCTTCCAGCTCCTCGTGCTGACGAGAGCAGGAACAGGGAGATACAGGACTTGAATGTGTGGCTGAGGAGCTGGTGCAGGGGGCAGGGATTTAGATTCTTAGATCACTGGGATCTGTTTTGGAGTAAGGGGGAACTGTACAAAAGGGACGGATTGCATCTTAACAGGTGGGGGACTAGCATTCTGGCAGGCAGGTTTGCCACTGCTACACGGGTGGTTTTAAACTGAATAAGGGGGGGTGGGGTGTCAAATGCGATAGTCGAGGATGGAGTTAAAGGGAAAGAGAGTAAAGGGATGGGTTTTTTTGGGTTTTTTTTTTGTTTATTTTATTTTATTAGAAGTTAATAAAGTAATACCCGACCTCCTCTGCCCACCTGCCTTTCTATAGGATGTATAACCCTGAATATTAAGTTCCCAGGCCTGATCCTCCTGTGTACAATACAGTGGTACCTAATTTTAGGTGCCAACTATGTCATAACGTAATACATTCTATGTACAACCTCTAGTTTTATGTTTTTGAAAAGGAAGTAAAAAAAACAAAAAATAGAGAGAAGAAAAAGAGGAAAAATAGATAGTAGAAAATAGAAAAACGTGAAGTGTGTATATAAGAAAAGAAAAAGTAGGAAGTAGAAATAGGAGAAAAAGACCCTTAAAAAATACATTTTCAAATCTTTAAAGGGATAATGACCCCAGAATTAATGGGAAAGGAAGCTCACAAATGGATAGGAGAGTATGGTCAAGTGTATTAGGGATTGATGTGAAAGGTGAGATGCGTAAGGAATTGAAAGTATTGTATATGAATGCACGAAGTATAAGAAGTAGATGAGGTTAAGGCTCAGTTAGAGGTTGGTAGATATGACATTGTGGGGATTACTGAGACGTGGCTGCAGGAGGATTGGGCCTGGGAACTTAATATTCAGGGTTATACATCCTATAGAAAGGACAGGCAGGTGGGCAGAGGAGGGGGGGTAGCTCTGCTGGTGAGGGATGGAATTCAGTCCCTTGCGAGGGAAGGCATAGGGACTGACGAGGTAGAGTCACTGTGGATTGAGTTGAGGAATTGTAAAGGCAAGAAGACACTAATTGGTGTTATCTACAGACCCCTAAATAGTAGCCCGGATGTAGGGTGTAAGTTGAATCAGGAGTTAATAAAAACTGGCATGTAACAAAGGTAATGCCACTGTGGTGATGGGGGATTTTAATATGCAGGTAGACTGGTAAAATCAAGTTGGTTCAGGACCCCAAGAAAGAGAGCTTGTAGAATGCCTCTGAGATGGATTCTTAGAGCAGCTTGTAATGGAGCCGACCAGAGAATAGACAATTCTGGATTTAGAGTTGTCCAATGAACCAGGTATGATAAGAGAACTCGAGGTAAAGGAACCGCTTGGAGGTAGTGATCATAATGTGATTAGTTTTAATCTGCAATTTGAGAAGGATAACGTTAAATCGGAAGTGTCAGTGATGCAGTTGAACAAAGGGAAGAAAGATTCAAAGGGGACGATGAAGGCATGAGAGGGGAGCTGGCGAAAGTAGACTGGAAAGGGATACTAGCAGGAATGACGGTGGAACAGCAATGGCAGGAATTTCTGGGCATAATCCGGAAGACGCAGGATCATTTCATTCCAAAAAGGAAGAAAGATTCTAAGGGGAGTAGGAGGCAACCGTGGCTGACAAGAGATGTTAGGGATAGAATAAAACTAAAAGAAAAGATATATAACACAGCAAAGAGTAGCCGGAAGCCAGAGGATTGGGAAACTTTCATAGGACAACAGAAGGAAACAAAACGGGCAATACGGGCTGAAAAGATGAAGTACGAAGGGAAGCTGGCCAGGAATATAAAGAAGGATAGTAAAAGCTTCTTTAGATATGTTGAGGGGAAAAGAGTAGCAAAGTCAAATGTGGGTCCCTTGAAGGCAGACTCGGGTGAAATTATTATGGGCAACAAGGAAATGGCAGAAGAGTTGAATAGGTACTTCGGATCTGTCCTCACTAAGGAAGACACAAACAATCTCAAGTCAAGTCAAGTCAAGTCAAGTTTATTTGTCACATACACATACGAGATGTGCAGTGAAATGAAAGTGGCAATGCTCGCGGAACAACAAAACAACCAAACAAATTATAAACACAATCATAACACACATATTATTTTGCATAATAAATAATAGAAGGAAAAACGTTCTGTACAGTTAGTCCCTGGTGAGAAAGGCGTTTACAGACCGAATTGCCTCTGGGAAGAAACTCCTTCTCAACCTCTCCGTTCTCACTGCGTGGCAACGGAGGCGTTTGCCTGACCGTAGCGGCTGGAACAGTCCGTTGCAGGGGTGGAAGAGGTCTCTCATGATTTTGTTTGTTCTGGAGTTGCACCTCCTGTTGTATAGTTCCTGCAGGGGGGGAGTGAAGTTCCCATAGTGCGTTCGGCCGAACGCACTACTCTCTGCAGAGCCTTCTTGTCCTTGGCAGAGCAATTCCCGAACCAGATGGTAATGTTCCCGGACAAGATGCTTTCCACCGCCGCTGCGTAGAAGCACTGGAGGATCCTCGGAGACACTCTGAATTTCCTCAATTGCCTGAGGTGGTAAAGGCGCTGCCTTGCCTTACTCACCAGTGCTGAGGCGTGTGATGACCATGTCATATCCTCAGAGATGTGGACTCCCAGATATTTAAAACAGTTCACCCTATCCACAGGATCCCCATTTATACTCAATGGAGTGTACGTCCTCGGATGATGTGCCCTCCTAAAGTCCATGATCAGCTCCTTCGATCATGGGCTTCGATCATCTCCCAGATGTACTGGAGGACAGAGGATCTAAGTGGGTAGAGGAACTGAAAGAAATTTTCATTAGGCGAGAAATAGTGTTGGGTAGGCTAATGGGACTGAAGGATGATAAATCCGCTGGGCCTGATGGTCTGCATCCCAGGGTCCTCAGGGAGGTGGCTCTAGAAATAGTGGACCCATTGGTGATCATTTTCCAATGTTCAATAGATTCAGGATCAGTTCCTGTGGATTGGAGGATAGCTAATGTTATCCCACTTTTCAAGAAAGGAGTGAGAGAGAAAACGGGGAATTGCAGACCTGTTAGCCTGACCGGTGGCGGGAAAGATGCTGGAGTCAATTATTAAAGAGGTAATAATGGGGCATTTGGATAGCAGTAACAGGATTAGTCCAAGTCAACATGGATTTATGAAAGGGAAATCATGCTTGACTAATCTTCTGGAATTTTTTCAGGATGTGACAAGTAAAATGGATGAAGGAGTACCAGTGGATGTAGTGTATCTAGACTTTCAGAAAGCCTTTGATAAGGTCCCGCATGGGAGACTGGTGACTAAAATTAGAGCACATGGTATTGGGGATAGGGTGTTGACATGGATAGAAAATTCGTTGGCAGAACAAAAGCAAAGAGTAGGAGTGAACGGGTCCTTTTCAGAATGGCAGGCAGTGGCGAGTGGAGTGCCGCAAGGCTCGGTGTTGGGGCCGCAACTGTTTACCATATATATTAATAATTTGGAAGAGGGAATTAGGAGCAACATTAGAAAGTTTGCAGATGACACAAAGCTGGGTGGCAGTGTGAACTGTGAAGAGGATGTTAGGAGGTTGCAGGGTGACCTGGACAGGTTGAGTGAGTGGGCAGATGCGTGGCAGATGCAGTATAATATAAATAAATGTGAGGTTATTCACTTTGGCGGCAAAAACAAGGGGGTAGATTATTATCTCAATGGGGTTAGGATAGGTAAGGGGGAAGTGCAGCGAGATTTGGGCGTCCTTGTTTCACTGAAAGTTGGCTTACAGGTACAGCAGGCAGTGAAGAAAGCTAATGGAATGTTGGCCTTCATAATAAGAGGATTTCAGTATAGGAGTAAAGAGGTTCTTCTGCATTTGTATAGGGCTCTGGTGAGACCACATCTGTATTGTGTACAGTTTTGGTCTCCTAATTTGAGGAGGGACATCCTTGTGAGTGAGGCAGTGCAGCGTAGGTTCACAAGATTGATCCCTGGGATGGCGGGACTGTCATATGTTGAAAGATTGAAAAGACCAGGCTGTGATGCATCCAAATAAAATCTACTGGAAGTGCTGTCTCATGGCGGCAGCGAATGTCATCAAAGACGTCCACCACTCTGGCCGCACTCTTATCTCGCTGCTACCATCGGGAAGAAGGTACGGGTAACTGAGAAGCATTACCTCCAGCTTCAAAAACAGCTTCTTCCCATCAACGATCGAGCTCTTGAACCACCCTGCACAATAGTAACCCTGGTAAACCTATCTCAGCACTGAACTACTGTGAGCATTGTGTGGTGGGAGGCAATGCAGATGCTGGTTTAAACCAAAGACATCAAAAGCTGGAGTAACTCAGCGAGTCAGGCAGCATCTCTGGAAAATTGGAACGGGTGACGTTTCGGGTCGAAGAGCCCGAAGAAGACCGAAGGCGGTCTAAAGAAGGGTCTCAACCCGAAACGTCACCTACTCCTTTTCTCCTAACACGCTGCGTTACTCCAGCATTTTGTGATTATCTCAAGAGTCAAGAGCGTTTTTATTATCATTCGGTGTAAACCACCATCTGCAGTTCCTTCCCACACATTAAGTGCAACATATCAAACGTGGAATAACCTATCAATATTTACCTTTCTAAAAATTATAAGATCTGACTCAAAGATTTGCCAGCGCTGTTCACCTGGAGTTCAGAAGCCTCAAAGCAGAGGCTGAAGATGCTGACGTTCAATCTTGCTATTGAGGGAGTGCAGGTTAATTCCTGGGAATGCAGGACTGTCATATGCTGGAGAGAATGGAGTAGCTGGGCTTGTACACTCTGGAGTTTAGAAGGATGAGACATCGAAACATATAAGATTGTTAAGATTGGACACACTAGAGGCAGGAAACATGTTCCCGATGTTTGGGAGTCCAGAACCAGGGGCCACAGTTTAAGAATACGGAGTAAGCCATTTGGAACGGGGACGAGGAAACACTTTTTCTCACAGAGAGTGGTGAGTCTGTGGAATTCTCTGCCTCAGAGGGAGGTGGAGGCAGATTCTCTGGATACTTTTAAGAGAGAGATAGATAGGGCTCTTAAAAACAGCGGAGTCAGGGGATTTGCGGAGAAGGCATGAACGGGGTATTGATTGGCGATGATCAGCCATGATCACATTGAATGGCGGTACAGGCTGGATGGGCCGAATGGCCTACTCCTGCACCTATTGTCTATTGAGTTCAGAAGCCTTAACGCAGAGACTGAAGACGCTGACGTTCAGAAGAAATCAGCAAGCTTCTCCCTGGCTGGAAAGTGAGATGTTAGAAAGTAGCTACACCCAAATCAAATCAAAATGCAAATCGGCATCAATACGACTGCTTCGTATAGACATCCCGAAGATGTGCAGGTATGCAAGTCAATTGGCCCCTGTTTAGGTTTAATTTAGTGTCATTTGTGCCGAGGTACAGTGAAAAGCTTTTGTTGCATGCCAACCAGTTAGCGGAAAGACAAGACATGATTACAGCTCTTTGTGTCCCACTACCAACATTATGTAGGTTGTACTATGTACTTCGGATTGCACTGTTATGGTCTGGTTATCTAGCATAATTAATAATTGAACGCATTATTGTGTGGAACATAGAACATTACAACACAGCACAGAAATAGCCCTTTGGCTCACAATGTCCATGCCGAACATGATGTCAAGTTAACCTCCCCTACCTGCACGTGACGCACATCCCGCTATCCCCTGTGCATCCATGTGCCACTCTCAAAGCCCCTTAAACACCACTAGTGCATCTCCTCCACCTACGCTCCTGGATATAGGTTCCTGGCACCCAGAACGGTGGGCAAAAAAAAAAACTTGGCCCGCAAATCTCCTTTAAACAATGCTCCATCGAAACATAGAAACATACAAAATAGGTGTAGGAGGAGGCCATTCAGTCCTTCGAGCCAGCACCGCCATTCATTATGATCATGGCTCATCGTCCCCTATCAATAACCCGTGCCTGCCTTCTCCCCGTCCCTTGACTGCACTAGCCCCTAGAGCTCTATTTAACTCTCTCTTAAATCCATCCAGTGACTTGGCCTCAACTGCCCTCTGTGGCAGGGAATTCCATTAATTCACAACTCTCTGGGTGAAAACGTTTTTTCTCACCTCAGTCTTAAATGAACTCCCCTTTATTCTAAGACTGTGGCCCCTGGTTCTGGACTCGCCCAACATTGGGAACATTTTTCCTGCATCTAGCTTGTCCAGTCCTTTTATAATGTTTTATGTTTCTATAAGATCCCCTCCCCCTCATCTTTCTAAACTCCAGTGAATACAAGCCTAGTCTTTTCAATCTTTCCTCATATGACAGTCCCGCCATCCCAGGGATCAATCTCGAGAACCTACTAGCTCCTCTCTCACCTTAAAGCTGAGGCTTACTTACTTTCACTTCTTTGAAATAATGTACACGTTCCCAAGTCATTAGGGCAGATTTAGGCCATTCGGCCCATGGAGTCCACTGCGCCATTCAACATAGTTGATCTATCCTTCCCTCTCAACCCCATTCTCCTGCCTTCTCCCCATAACCCCATGACACCCGTACTAATCAAGAATCTATCTATCTCTGCCTTAACAATACCCAAAGACGTGGTCTCCACTGCTGTCTGTGGCAATGCATGCTGTAGTTTTTTTAGTTTACATTTTTGTCACGTACACTGAGGTAGAGTGAAAAGCTCTTTTGCTGCGTGCTAACCAGTCAGCGGAAAGACTGGACATAATTACAATCAAGCCATGCACAGTGTACAGATACATGATAAAGGGAATAACATTTAGTGCAAGATAAAGTCTAGTAAAGTCCGATTGAAGACAGTCCAAGGGTCACCAATGAGGTAGATGGTAGTTCAGGACCGCTCTCTTGTTAATCATAGGAAGGTTCAGTTGCCTGATAACAGCCGGAAACAGATTCATAACCTAAGAAATTCCTCCTCAACTCCTTTCTAAAGATACGTCCTTTTATTCTGAGATGACATCCACTTAAGATAGTGGATGTCATCCACCTGAGTTACTGCAGATAAGAAATGCTGTGTTGCTTCAGCAAACATGAATTTTACAGTTCCATTCCTGACACATATGAAATTAACACTCTTGATTGTTCAGCACAAGCCTTTACAGGCAATGATCAAAGTCGGGACCAGGTTATTGAGTCATGAATGTCTAGGCCACAGTCGGAGAATATTGAAGCACAACGCTCAAGAGGGGCATTGTTTTACGGGTGCCGCATTCTATAAGGGGAATTACTGTCAGTGGCCATTGATTGAACAATCTGAGCAGCACAATGGCCTCACAGCACCAGAGACCCGGGTTCAATCCTGACTGTACGGAGTTTGTACGTTCTTCCCGTGACCATGTGGGTTTTCCCCCCGGGTGCTCCGGTTTCCTCCCACACTCCATCAACGTACAGGTTTGCAGGTTAGTTGGCTTTGGTAAAGATTGTAAATTGTCCACAGTGTGCTGGATAGTGTTAGGGTGCGGGGATTGCTGGTTGGCGTGGACTCGGTGGACCGAATGGCCTGTTGCCACGCTGCATCTCTAAACTAAACCAAAGAGTTAGCTATAAAAGATCCTGCTTTTCCTAGCCACCCTTGACAATGTCTACAATTCAATTGGTTCAACTGAAGGACCAACTTCTCCCCCAGGGCAATACTGTTTGATCACTATTTCAAGTTTGCTTTAATGCAGTAATTCAAAAGCAGTCAATTTTGCAGATGACACCAAAGTAGGAAAGGCAGCAGGAGTCTACACACAATTCTACAAACAGCAAGTGCAAAAGCAGACGAAATGTACCCAAGGCTATAGTCATGGCAGATAAAAGTTATCTCTCATGCTCCAAAAATGATGTAACAATAACTAATGTTGAATCTGAAAGAGACATTGGAGGATAGATCTGTTACTAAGGGACTCCCATCAAACCAAATAGAAGCTGACAAAGCCAACAGCAGGTTGAAGTACAAATCATGCTGACTGATAAACACGCCCAGATATCTTGGACCACATTTCAAAAGGAGATGTCTATGATGCGAAGGGGAGATACCAACTCATCCGCCCTATCTACTGTCCCACCAGATACAGTCCCAACAGTGTAGTGGTGACTTGAAGAGTGTGTCTGGTTTAGATTCGGTTTAGACACAGCATAGAACCAGGGCTTTCGGCCCACTGAGTCCATGCTGACCCGCTGAGTTACTCAAGCCTTTTGTGTCTATCTTCTGACTCACTGAGTTACTTCAGCATTTTGTTGTGTCTATCATCTGACCAACGAGCACCCGTACACTAGTTTTATCCTACAGACTGGGGACAATTTTTACCAAAGCCAATTAACCTACAAACCTGCACTTCTTTGCAATGCGGGAGGAAACCGGAGCACCCGGAGAAAACCCACGCAGTCACAGGGAGAAGGTACCAACTACGTACAACACAGCATGTTGTGAATGGAAAATCCTCCCCCCCCCCCCTCCATCTCAATAAAAATGTTAATTGAAATCTCAATCTCACACTACCTTTTAGCATTGTGAACTGTAAACCAAGTAGCGGCTTGTTTGAAATCCCATTGGCCCGAATAGTTAACTCTATCTCTCTGTCCACACATGCTGCCTAACCTGCTCAGTATTGTTTAGGTGTTTCCGTTTCTTAAAATGGTTTGTATTTAACGTCAGGGATACAGTGTGGAAGCAGGCCCTTCAGCTCACCAAGTCGGCACCGACCAGCGATCACCCTGTACACTAGCACTATCCTACCCGATAGGGACAATTTATAATTTTTCCGAAGCCAATTAACCTACAAACCTGTAAGTCTTTGGAGTGTGGGAAGAAACCGGAGCACCCGGAGAAAACCCACGCGGTCACAGGGAGAACGTACAAACTCAGTACAGACAGCACCCGTAGTCAGGATGAAACCCGGGTCTCTGTCGCTGTGAGGCAGTAACTCTACCACTGTGCCACCATGTCCCGCACCTCACCCCTAGTTTTGCACCAAGGAGGTCTAGCTTATGAGCATGTGACAGGACCCTGCTCAAAATTTGTAATGCTTTAAATGATATACTAGTGCTTTCTATTTTCAAATAATTTAAAAACTATTCAAGGAGATTTAAATGTCTTGACTATCAAAGGTATTTGATAAATTTGGAAGTGCCTCAGTGGTGGTGCCTCAGGTAACGTCCAACTTTGCTTGGAAGTGTATCATAGCAGGTCAGGCAGCATCTGTGGAAGACGTGGATGGAGTGGATGTGGAGAGGATGTTTCAGGGAGAAAGCAAAAGAGGAGAATGAAGTGGACTCTGTACACCAGTTTAAATTTTGCTTCAAAATGTTAGAATAACTGATTCTGAAATCAAATCTTCAAAAAATGACGAGCAGAGGGATCTAGGAGTGCAGGAGCATGGTTCCTTGAAGGTGGAGTCGCAGGTAGATTGGGTGGTCAAACAGGCTTTTGGCACATTGGCCTTCATCAGCCAGAGTACTGAGTATAGAAGTTGGGAGGTCACGTCACAGTTTTATAAGACATTGGTCAGGCTGTATTGAGAGTATTGTTTTCAATTCTGGGCACCACGTTATACAAAATATGTTATCAAGCTGGAAAGGGTACAGAGAAGATTTACGAGGATGTTGCCAGGACTAGAGGATCTGAACTATAGGGAGAGGTTGCGTAGTATGTAAGAAAGAACTGCAGATGCTGGTTTAAATCGAAGGTAGAAACAAAATGCTGGAATAACTCTGGAGAGAAGGATGGGCGATGTTTCAGTCTGAAGAAGGATCTTGACCCGAAATGTCGCCCATTCCTTCTCTCCTTAGATGCTGCCTCACCCGCTGAGTTACTCCAGGACATGTTGGACGACAGATAGCACAATGGGCTAAGAGTTCGGCTGGCGTCCCCCCTTAACCGGAAGGTAGCCGGTTCAAATCCCGCTTGGAGTGCATACTGTCGTTGTGTCCTTGGGCAAGACACTTCACCCACCTTTGCCTGTAATGGAATGTTACGGCGGCAGGCGCGGGCACACCGCGACGCCCTGTGTCTCCCTTTCAAGGGAGATGCTAAAAATGCATTTCGTTGTCTCTGTACTGTACACTGACAATGACAATAAATTGAATCATTTCATTTCATCATTTGTGTCTCCCTCCAAGGGGTTGAGTAAGCTGGATTTCTATTCTCTGGAATGCAGGAGGATGAGGGGTGATCCTATAGAGGTGTATAAAATCATGAGAGGAATAGATTGTGTAGGTGCACTTACTATCTTGCCCAGAGTAGATGAATCAAGGACCAGAGGACATCGGTTTAAAGTGAAGGGGAAATGATTTAATAAGAATCTGAGGGGTAACATTTTATACACAAAAGCGTGGTGGGTGTATGGAACAAGCTGCCAGAGGAGGTAGTTCAGGCTGGGGCTAATTCAACAACAGGCAGGTACGTGGATAGGACAGGTTTGGAGGGATATGGACCAAATGCGGGCAGGTGGGACTAAAGTAGCTGGGACATGTTGGCCGGTGTGAGCAAGTTGGGCCGAAGGGCCTGTTTCAACGCTGTGACACTCTATGACTATGACTGATTAAAATTTTGCTTCAAAATGTTATAACAACCGATTTAGAAATGAAATGTTCGACAAACTGAGCCAGATTTTCTGAGGGAAATTATTAGTCAAGTTTATTTCAACTTCCGCTTCTTACACAATACTCATTCAACTGTACAGACGAATAGTGAAAATAAGCAAACGTTATGGCAATGATTGTCCAATGTTCTAACGTACATTTTCCATTCCTGGTTTGAACTTTAAGTTGATTGCCGTTAATGTTAAAAATGATCTGTTGTGGACCAACAACATTTAAACAAGACAAGAAGGCGCACCAGTGCCTCGATTCCCTTAGGAGACTGGGAAAATTCAGCATGTCTCCAATGACTCTTATAATTCCCTACAGATGCATCATAGAAACCATACTGTATCCACTGTTCCAGGTGTGGACTCCTATATATCGGCGAGACCAAGTGCAGACTGGGCGATCATGTCGCTGAACACCTTCGGCCTTTGCCTTACGCGATCGCCTGGTTACTAAACACTTTAATTCCCCTTCCCATTCCCACTGACCTTTCTGTCCTGGGCCTCCTCCACTGTCAGAGTGAGGCCCAGCTCGAATTGGAGGAACAGCACCTCATATTTCGTTTGGGCAGCTTACAACCGAGTGGTATGAATACTGACTTCTCTAACATCAAGTAACCCTTGCATCCCCTCTCTCTCCGTCCTTCCCCCAACCTAGTTTGGGCAGCTTAAAACCTAGCTGTATGAAGAAGGATCTCGACCCGAAAAGTCACCCATTCCTTTTCCTCGGAGATGCTGCCTGTCCCACTGAGTTACTCCAGCTTTTTGTGTCTATCTCCAGCTGTATGAATATTGATTTCTCTAGCTTCAAGTAACCCTTGCTTTCCCTCTCTCTTCATCCCTCCTCCACCCTAGTTCTCCTATTAGTTTCACTATACTCCTGATCAATTTTACTGTTTGTATGCCTCGTTGTCATCTTCTCCTCAACCAACAATGAACCATTGTACATTTCATTAATTATCGTCTGTTTTAATCTGTCATTTTCACATCTTACATTCCCTTTGTACCCTTCCATATCTCTAGTTTCCCTCTCCCCTGACTCTCATCTGAAGAAGGGTCTCGACCCGAAACATCACCCATTCCTTCTCTCCAGAGATGCTGTCTGTTCCGCCAAGTTACTGCAGCATTTTGTCTATCTTCGGTGTAAACCAGCATCTGCAGTTCCTTCCTACACATAGAAAGCATATTGTCGGGGTTGCATCAC